>NW_024067310.1:0-50000 GCF_015039405.1 Cantharellus anzutake | reverse complement strand
CAGCGGTTATGGAGGTTACGGAGGTAGGGTTGAAAGTCTGAGGGATATTGGCAATGGTGTTTACGTAGTATGAGGTCACCAATGCAATGGACTAAGACCGAGGTGGTGTCAAAGTCTGAGGTCAGGACTATGATGGAGGCTCGGAGTGAAGGTACGAGCGGTGTCCGAGTACAAAGTACAGGACAGCGGTGGAAGATTGTAACTTGGTGGGAGGGTGGCGGAGGAGTACCAGAGGGAGGAGAGAGGGGAAAGGTAAGGGGAAGGAGTGGCGGAAAGGAGAGCTGTCAGGTCCAAAGGTGAGTATTGGAGTGGACAGGGAAGCGTAGGAGGATGACGGGAGGGTGGAGGTGTTGTGAAGGAGGAGCGGAGTAGGAGGGTGGAGAAGTAGTAGGAGGGTGGCGAGAGGGGCGGTGTTCGGTCCGAGGTGAGTATCAGAGCGGACGGAGATAGGGGAGGAGAGGGAAGGAGGAGCAGAGGTGGCATGGGGGGGTAGAAGGAGGTGTGTTGCCAGGACCGGAGGTGAGTATCGGAACGGCAGCGGTAGGGTATGACTCCGGAGGTGAAGAGGGTGGGGGTCCGGAAGTCGGGTCAGGGTCGGGTATGCACGGATATGACAGAAAGTCATCTGTGTAGTAGAAAAGGAAAGAAGAAGGAAGAAAGGAAAGAAGAAAGAAGAAGGGAAAGAAAGAAGGAGAGAGAAGGGAGGAGAGAAGGGAGGAGAGAAGGGAGGAAGGAGGATGGGGGCACTGGGTGTGGGTAGTGGGATTGGGTGGGGTCGGACTGGGTGGAGTGGGGTCAGGCAGGTGTGCCCTGGTGACAGGAGGGGGGAAGGAGGCGGTGTGGCACATTGCAGGGCAGTGTGCCCTGACATAAGCTGCTTTGCCTTGAAGTGGCCAGAGGGTTTTCTTGCTCTCTATCTGGGGTGCCTGGGTGTGCTCTGTGGAACTCCTCAATCCAGTCACAGGTGTTGGCCAGGTTATCGTGGGGGAGCCATTCATTCTCAGAATTTGGCCAGCCTGTAAACTTCACCAGGTACCAGAGCTTCCTGTGGCACCAGTGGGAATTGAGGGCCTTCTCAACTTTGTACTCTTCTCCATCTATGATTTTGGGGCCTGGGCAGGGGTCAGCGGGTCGTTTGGGGATCTCATCTGGGCAATAGGGTTGAATGTTTGTTACCCTCATTCCTATTTGGGCTGCTGCTTCCTTTCTATTCAGTCAGCTGGCCATTCCCCACTCCCATCCTCCTTCCTTCCTCCTTGGGCCTTGGCCCTTCACTCCTCCTTTGGGAAACACCATTGAGTCAAACCCTTGACCCTCAGTGTTGTTCCTCATTCCAGCTCCCTTTGTCTCCTTTCAGAGTACCCTTGCTCCCTTTGATCCCAGACCCCTCCTTATATACAATGTACATAGTAACTTGCAACCTCAGTCTGAAATCAACTTGATTCCCCCCAAGAGACTTTCCCTCTGCTAGATCCGAAATTAGGGACCCCCAGGACAACCAGCAATGGCACAGCGCTCTGCCTGAGTTGCTGAGGCCGAGGTCCTTCCACGCTAAGTCTCCGATTCCACTCCGGAGTTGTCTGAATCTGCCCGTTCTAACAACAGGTAGCTCCAAACTAGACACTGAACTCTGCATCCACTTGTCGGATGCCACACTCAAGTCTTCTGCTTGCTCATCATGCAAGTTCCCACACTCTGGCACTCCTATCGCACCAAAATCCTGATCTGCAGACTCGAAACTCTGATCCCATTCAGGGGATACTCCTACAGTATGACTTGCTATTCTCTCTTGAAGGAAATCCACCAATCCAACTTCTGACACTTGGGCTGGAGTGATTCCTTCTGCCAAATCCCAGTCCAGCTCTTCACAACTAGACTCTGACTCTGCATACACCGGTCTCAACTTTGGCGCTACATTCTATGTTCCTCTGATACTCTGGAAGCCATGCTTTGCTTCCCAACTGAAGTCTCCCTCGAAAACTTAGGCTTACTTTGCCTAAATCCATCATACTCATCATCAACATCCAAATCCTCTGTACTCGACCCATCATCATCATCTGAACTCGAATCCATGTTGGATTCATTGTCAGAATCACCATCTAAATCATCAGAGTCCTTGTCTGACCCATCACCATGATAAACTCGATGTCTCAACAAGTGCTTTGCCACGGAAATGATGCTCTGCATGTCTGGGGGTAACCTTGGGTCTGTCCATAGGTGCTGTGCCTTCAACTTGCACTTAACTGCAATCCTAAGCCTCTCTGGCCTAATCCCTTCACAAAAGTATGCATCACGCTCGAATCTGTCCAGGCATTGCCTCTCCTCAAGTGAGGCTGCAATAACCCTGAACTTCCTCGAGTACTCGTCCAACTGAGACCGACTCCTGATCCTCCTGGCCTTCTTGGCAAATCCCCTAAGGTCTTTCATGTGGTAGACCTTCTCTCCACACTCTGCCAAATAAAAACACAACAAGTCCAACTTCAACTGAAGCCAGTGCTGCTTCCTCCATCTGCGAAAGGTCCAAACAACCTTGGCAACCTTCTCTGAACAATATCCCACCAAAAACTCGCACTTCTGTTCATCCGACAACTGGGAGCCACTCGCTAGCAGCTCATACTCCTGAATAAAACTCCAGGATGTCCTTCCCAGCAAACCTAGGCACCTCATGGCTACGAGGGCCTGGCATAGAGTAATCCAGCATGTCCACTGTCAAAGAGGGCTCTGCCTCCTCTACCAAACTAGAACCATGACAAACAGGCGCTAGACCCGATGGCAGCATGAGTTCTCCATCATCCTCAGCATCCTGCATCCTAAACTTCACTTGTGTACTCCACATATTGTGTCCTACTCATGTAGATATCTTGCGATGATGCGCAAGTTATCTACATGAGTGTAAATGATAACTTGAGTCCTGAAACGTCCAAGCAAAGAACCCTTCTGGCCCCTGTAAGGACCACCAGCTCTGCAAGCAGGGAGGGGGGCTGAAGAGGCTGCAGGGGCACCAGACCTCTGAACCAGAGCAGACCACCCTCACACCCACACACAGGTAACGAAGGGGGAGGAGCAAAACTGCAGCATTGACAGACTCACTGGCAGACCTTCCTACTACAAGGTCCGAAAACTTAAACTTCCGTGAACAACCAACTAGACCAACTGGTGGACCTTCCCTAGGGCTGAGCAAGGTGTCCTGCCTTCTCAATGTCGCCCTAAACCTAACTGAACTCGTTCACACACTCCCAGATGCGGTACTGTCGGACTGGCACTTAAGCAGGGAAGGAGGAGAAGATCTCTTTTCATACTAGATACATGCTTGTATATAACCGAAGCCAATGTCTGAGAAATCCGACGGTGTTAGGGATGGATAGAAACGGACAGAACAACATAGAACAAAGAAAACAACAGTATACATGAAAAATATATGGGAATGGTCACACATTCGATAAATTCCGACGATCTCCACAACGGCTGCACCAAATCTCCTGATATTAGACTTGTTCGACTCGTCTTGACGGTAGCTTTCCAACAATATCAAATGTGTCTGGATCGGAGAAGAACTGGGGGAGTTATGGTGAAAATACCATGAAAGCGGCCCGATATGGAAACTAAGTGGCCATAACCTGGTCTGGAAAAATATCAAAAAATACAGAGATGATGGGGGAAGTACAACGAGCTTTGGGGGGCTGGGGGATTGTGTGCCAGGTCCCAGGTAACGTCTGTAGACCATTATATAGTGCTGTTTGGGTACTACTGGCTCATCCCTCCTACAACATGAAAATCAGAATGTCGTCCATGTAGCAGATAACGGTCAATGAAGTCCTGGAGGATGTCGTTCATCATAGTCTGGCAGGTCACTGGGGAGTTACTGCCGTTTTCCATTCAATAGTCCACATGACAAATTTTGGTTCCGCACTTGCTCATTGGCATGAAAGCAAGCCTGACAAAGAACAGATTACTTTACCACCAATAATCCTAATTCTTGTTTTTTATAAATTCACATTTGTCACAGTCCCCCCATTTTTCTCAACAATGGCTGGATGGAAAGGGATGAAAATTCGGCAGTAGGTAGTTCTTGTAAATATCTCAAACCCATTTTTTTTTCTAACTGATAGGCCTTTTTTCATTTCTTAATCAGGTTGTGTGCCATTGCAGTGACTCACACAGTCCCCCCCACTTTTCTTAACAACTGCTGAGTGAAATGGGATAAAAGTCGTGCAGTGAGTAGTTCTTCCATATGTCTCGGACCCAGTTTTTTTTCTAATCAATAGGATTTTTTTCATTTTTTAATTAGGCTGCAGGTTCATGACAGTGCTCAATGTAGCTTGATACCGTCCCCCCTGATTTCCTCAACAATGGCAGGGTGCAGCACAGTGAAAGTCAGGTGGTGAGTTCTTCTGGCATTTATCTCAGACCCATTGTTTTTTTCTAACTGATAGGATTTCTTTTCATTTTTTAATTAGGCTGCATGTTCAAGACTGTGCTCAATGTGGCTTGGCACTGTCTTCCTCAACAGCAGGGTGTGGTGCGGTGAAAGTCTGGTGGAAAGGAGTTCTTGTCAGGGACGCGTCCGGGGTAGAGGGGGTCCGGATGTATCACCCGGCAGAAGGGCCCTCGCGGGGTGCGAACCAGGCGTGCGTGCTGGTGGGTCCAGGAAGGGACAGCAGTCCCTGGCCACTTAGACTGAAGTGGGGAATGTGTTATTATTATTAAAAGGGAAGACTATACTACTTACCTGAAGTGGGGGATGTGAGAAGAAGGTTACTTCTTCGGTTCCCACTTCAGGTACATTTATGTACATGCGGCTTGAGTCACATGACGAGTGCCACATCATCCTCGGAGACAGCCGTGGGCATCTGGGTGTCCCCATGGGGGATCCCAAGAGCGTCCGCTGCATGCGCTTGTGCTGGGCACAGCGGGGAGCTGTCTGGGGTGTGTGGGCCGGACGGGTCAATAGTACATTGATACAAAGGAAGGTGGTCCATGTAGATAGAAAGGAATAAACAAGAAAGGAAGATGAGAGGAGTGAGATAAAGAAAGGAGAAGAAAGAGAGAAAGGAAAGGGGAAGAGAGGGAGGAAGGAGGAGGGAGAGGGTTGGACAGCGGGGAGCGGGTGTGGTGTGGCTGGGTGGGTCCGGGTGGACCTGGGTCAGGCGGGTGTGCCCTGACAGTTCTTGGATGTGGCCTGGGATCTCTCTTTTGTATAATTGATAGGAGTCTTCAAAAAAAATTGTATTTCTGTGCATGTCCATCAACCCTTCCTTTATGCAATCCCCCATTCTCAACCTGAGCTTACATCACCACCATCTTTTCCTCTCCATTCTCCTCAGTACCTCTCCCTTATGGAGCATTATATTACATGCCAATCCTTTTCCATGCCTGCTCTTCCTGGGGCCAAACCAACAGCTTCTTCCGGAGGCATGCAATTTGTTTTCCATTTATTCTTCCATTTGCGCTTCGTATTCCATGCACAATGGAAGGGGGAGGGAAGCGGGTGGGTGCACAGGGACCAAGGGTAGAGGCCTTGCACTCAGCATGGAAGAAAATTCAGCCAGAATCCCTGGAGATGGCTTCTCCTTCGGACCCCCACCGAAATCTGCGTCCATGACAACAACCACCTTCCCACCCTCCTTCTGTGTCACCACTGCCAAATCCTGCTCAAAATCCTGCTGACCTGAGTGGATTACATGCACTAGTAGCTGCTGCTGCTACTGTGCAACCAGGAACATTGCCTGGTGGCATCACGGAATCACAAAACTACGCTGCCACTCTAGACTTGGGCACTGTGGAGGAAGAGGGTCCACTGCGGCTTGTTGGCATGTCGGATTCATTAAGGATGAATGGTAAGTAAATGTCAAATCTCCATAACCAAATCAGTGCTTACTGGGTTTGGTGTTTAGACGTATCCAAACCAGCACCATCCCCACCAAACCAGGTGCTGCAACATGAGATCTTTCGTGTTGATTCTGAAGGGCCTGAGGCCTTTGGGATCACTTACATGGTCAACATCGGTGGCAAGTACAAATATTGCAGAATGCCAAGTACCAAGGAATATAGAGAGTGGTGCGCAGCAATCGTTGAAGTCTCAGGTTTCTCAGAGACACGTACTTTCAAGCATGAATTCACATGGAAAATGTACTCAGCGCCAAAGAATCAGGACCCAGTGGCAGTTGACAACAAAACTGATTATGAGATGATGATCAGTGATGTGACCGAAAAAGTGAAGGGGAAGAAGGAACCATCTGTCGCAATTCTTATCAGTAATTTGGTATGTTAATTGGATTGTGAAGTTTCTGGGCTGATCAACATTAACTGTATCTTTTGTTCAACAGCCTCCGAAAGATGAAATACCCCATGGCAAGCAGAAGTCAAAGAAGGCAAAACTTAAGTCATATAAGCCAGACTCGTCATCCCCCTCAAATTCTGATAATGATTCCGAACCCAAGCAATGCAAAATCCCCAAACTACCAGTCCGTGATATTGAAGAGAAGCTAAGGCAGATGAATGATTTCTGCAAATCACATAAGTCGCACTGTTGTGTATTATCAACCCCTGGCTATGTGGGCAAACATGTTATCTTGAACAAGTCTGCCGTTAAGCGCTGGGCCCAGTCAGTTGTATGCACATTTCCTTCCATGACTAATGATCCTTTGCTAACTTGTGTCAGGATAACGGCATTGCCTCATTTGAAGAACCCCCGATGTATCTTGTCAGAGAAAGTGTTGCTGATGCTGAAGTCCCCCCTCCACCTGGTGGAAAGAAGAACAATGGCAAGACAAAATCCACTTCTCAACCAGCTCTACCACCCCAAACTTTGCCATCCCCTGTGAATGGTGGACCGGAAATGGTTCTCATGCCGAATGCTCCTCTCCAAAGCGGTCCCATTCCAGTTGGTCCCTCTATGTGGCCTACAATGTACACTGCATATCCTCCACCATATCACTATCCATTCCCCTTTCCAGATCCAAGGACTGCTTTCCTCCCTCATCACTACCCATTCCCGGGTGGTTATAGTGCTGACAGCCACTCCCATACCTATGGAGATTATCACTGGCAAACAGGATTATCGCAGTTAGCTCCACAAAGCAGTGAGGACCTTACTCCGCCCCCTTCAGCATTCCCCACTGTTGAACGCTGGCTAGACAAACTCGAGGATGACTCAGACTTCAATCCAGATGGACTGCTCTTCAGTCAATATCTGGTGGAGATAAATGACCTGGGGTACCTCCACATAGGTGAGTTATCCAGAGCTTGTTTGAGCGATGGGCTTCACGGACTTGGGGTCAACATCCCTCATGGTCTTTCTGAGAAGCTGTGCCATGCAATGCACCACAAAATCTGGAGAATTTCATGAGACGGCAACTAGATTCAACTAGTTTATCATCCCCATCGTTTATATGTTAATAATGTTACAATGCATGCTTGTCAGGGCACACACCCTGACTAGCCCGGACCCGGACCCGCGTCCGGACCCGCTTCCACCCACCGCGCTTCCTGCACACGCGCACGCTCTGCGCACCGCATGCTCCGGACCCGGTTCCTACTCCTTCTCATCTCCTTACCCACAGTAGGCAAGTGTACCTTACCTACTGCTTTATCTATTCATCTCCTTACCCACAGTAGGTTGTGCCCTGGATAGGGCTGGTTACACCTCAGGGCTGTGGACCATAGGGGAGGGTCATGGGGACCTGGGAGTCGTCCCCTGACAATGCTCAGTCTACATCATAACCACAATCTCTAAACCAACCTTTCGCATCCTCAGGCAAAATGGTACAATAGGTATTGCACAAATGGTTTTCAATCAACATATCATTCTCAGTATTCATGACATCCCGCAAAGGTGTGCTATGGCGACACAAAAGGTGTTTGAATTTTGAAAATGACTCTTTGATTGGGTTGTAGTCCGGAGAGTAAGGAGGGAGATAAATCAATTTGCATCCCCTGAAAAAAGTGTAAGTCACCAACTGGGCCCCAAGAAAACTAGAAACTTCAGTGTACTTTTGCTCAATCAGGTCCTTGATTGAGGGATGTTTGTGTATTGAACAGTTGTCCATTATGATAATGGAGTTCTTGAGTGGGAAGGGGTTCATTTTTCTTAACAACTTGTGAATAAAGTGACGAAATGCCTCGGTATCGTAAGATCCTTTTCATGCTTCAACATACAATGGGCCATCCAATGACAGCCCTGGGAGCACTGAGAACCTACGGAAAGATCTGAAGATTAGTTCCTCAGCAACCCAAAATAAAGCGCACACCTTTTGCCCTTTGAACGGCTTGAATGAACTGTTGCTCTGTACCCTCTTCGTGACCATCCTTGGATCTGAAGTGAGTTGCGCTTGTCCACAGCTGTCTCATCCACAAAGACAAGCTGGTCAGCAAGGTAGTTGTCAGTGATGTCCTGGTGCCACTCTGCACACTTTTCGTCATTGCGTTCCCAAGCTTTGTGTTGCACCTAATTGAAAGACAAGTTGCATTACAGTAAACAAAACACTTGGTTGTTCATACCTTCTTCATAGTATATCCTTGATGACACAGGGTCTTCCAGATACAGGACTGGGAGACAATCATCCCATGCCCATCAATAAGCTTCCGTTGAAGCTCATCCAAAAAGAAGTCTGGTCATGCATCCAGCAAGCCAATAAGAAACTATGTAAAGTTGAGGTAAATAAGCTAGATAAGAATATAGAATACATACCTGGATATCTTCCTTACTGAGCTTTTGTTCGTGGCCACCTTTGTTCAAATCAGGGTTGAAATGGCCAAACCTTCTGTACCATGCACGCCAGCGTCTGACAGTGCAGCTGCTGACACCAGAAAGAAAGTCCATCATATCTGAGCCTAGATAGGTGTCTATGCGGAGCACAAGTGCTTTGAAGTCATCACCATCAAAGTGAATAGGAGCCATCAAAGGAACAATGTAATGTCGGAAAGTGCCGTTAGCGCTGAAAGAGCGGAACTGAGAGTGCAGTTTTCCCTGTTCCTGGTTGTGGGGGAGTGTACCTGTTGAGTACGGTGCTGTGTTAGTGTTTTGGTTGCTTTTTCAACAGTTTAGTGTGCTATAGAAAAATCAAACAATCAAACACCCTGCGGAGCTGTTCAAATAATTCTGTCTGTCTGAGCCGACTCTGGTCTGTTCATTGTTGGGCTGTGGGCTCGACGAAGTGGGTGCTCCCTGGGTGGGAGCGGGTTGTTGTGTTCCTGAGCTGCTTGGCTCAGGTGTAGAGTACGGTAGGTCTACCGTTCTTCCCGTGGGGAAGGATGGTTGTTGGGCTGGTTGTCCAGCATGGAGACTTGCGTCTCTTTCCTGGTATTTGGAAGCTTTCGCTTCCCGTTCCGCAGTTCTTGTGGCACGTTCCTCAGGAGTCCTGAGTGGTTTGAACTGGGACTTTAAGTAGGCAGCTTTGCCTAGACTTTCCCAGGAGATTTTCCCCTTATTCTCTGGGGAATTATATTCCTCCGCGAGTCTTGCGATACTCGGGAGTCCCAAGAAGTATTTCTTGGTTTCCTTCACTTTTTCACGAAGGGTTCTATGTACCTTGCCGCTTTTGAAGGTGGCTTCGGCCTGTTCATACCAGTGTACGAATTCTTTCCCACTCATGCTTGTCCACCAAGCGTATGCGGCACTTCTGACCCCGCTATTCTCCTCATGGGGAAGTTGGGGTCAATTGTTATGTCGACTGGAGCTTTGACTTTGCCGAACTCGTTGAGTTCGGCGGTCTCATATAGCATGTGGACACTTCCCTGCAGGGTAGCTTGCCCATAGGGTGCTGAGGTACTCAGCGGCCCGCCGCCTCTGGCAGTGGTCCCCGTTTTAGGGTCTGCTGTTGGTTGCCTACCGCTCTCCCTCTTCCCCTCAACATGGGTTTGCCCCTCTGAGGGCGGGCCCTTATGCAACCCGGACAGGGTCGCCTGCCCACGGGGTGGCGGGATAGTTGGTGCCCCACCCCTTGATGCACTAGTCCCCATGTGGGGTCGCACCTCATGAGGCCCAGAACCATATCCCCTCCCCCTGACCTGGGAGGCCCCCGTCATGATGGGTTTGGCAGTGAGGTCTGCCAGTGCGCGTGCCTCTCTGAGCTCACGTTTCAGTAATTCGATCTCCCTTTTTTGGAGATCAACTTCTCTCTCTGTGTCTTTCAGAGAGTCAAAGATGCCCTCAGCATCTCTTCGTGCTCTGTTGTATTCATGCCTCCAGTGGGCGCAATGGTCGCAGGCGTCTTCTGACGCCCTCGAGTTGTCAGACTGTGCCCGTTTGGACGGTCTGGATGAGGAGCCGCTGTCGCTCCCTCGTCTCCCTCCTACGAGGGACTTCATCTCTTTCAGCTCCTCACGGAGCTGACCTGTCTGAGCAGCTACCGCTGACGCAATGGCTGATTCCCAGCCTGCATTTGGCTAGGGTGTTGTTGGACCTGGGCCGAATTGGCTAATCCAGGGGTTGATCTGGCCAGGGAAGTTCCCTGGGGAGTATGCCTGGGGCTGCAGCAGCAAATGCTGCCCCTGGAATGGCACTTGTTGCGCCATCAGTGCAGTTTGCACCGCGTATGGTTGGAAGCCTCTTTGGGGAGGCTGGGGGTATGCGGTGCCTGTTAGCAACGTGGATGGTTGTTGGTTCGCAGCACTCATTTGTGCTGCATGTGTCGTGTAATCCATGGCGCTTATCTGCACCTGGTGTTGTTGTTGTTCCGGGGAGCCTTGCTCCCTGGGTTGTTGTATTTCGATATCCGGCGGTTTGTTTGGATCGAACTGAGGGTTGCCTCCCCCAGAGAACGACATTTCGTTGTTATGTTACTCGTGGTGGTGGGAGGGGTTTTCGTTCTTGCGTGCATGGGATTCGCCGCAGTTGTGTGTTCTTTTGCACGTGAGCCTGTGGTTCACGTGGTCTAGGCGAGTTACTTGCCTAGCCCATGTGATCTCTAGTACATGGTGTGGCTGTCCGGGCGAGTTACTCGCCCAGAACTTTCCCACGCTCTTGGCTGTGGGCCATCGTCCCTCGGCTTTACTTCCTCCGCCTCCGTTTTTGGGGGCATAGTGATGCCGAGAGTTCCCTGTCTTCTTTGATAGGGAGTTTTTCTGGTTCCCTTACATTTTGTAAGGTGAGGTACTCGTCCAGGTGGACGAGGTCGTTGCAATTTCCTAGGGGTTCCCATGTGGTGTCCCCTAGTTCCCATTTAACCTTAAACCAGAGTTCGTTGTGAACCCACACGTGGTTTAGGATTTCACGAACTACTGCTTCACGATCGGGGTCTTCCCCAAAATCGTAGAATATGTTTACTTCCCTATTTGGGAAGATTTCCTGGTCATTCGGCTCGTGAGGTGCGAGCCGGGATACATGGAATCTTGGGTGGATTCCACGTTGTTCAAGTTGTGGTGGCAACTTGAGGACGTTGTAGGCGGGATAATCGCCCACACACAGCGCCGGCTTGGATACCCGTTTCCACGATTAGAAAATCCCTTCCATTCATGCGACAACTCGATACGGATTCGGTATCTAAAAATAGTCCTAATTCGTACGATTCTGACGATATCAAGAACGCCCCAATCGGTGGAGAATTGACGGAGTTCAATGTTGGGCAAGTTAGGCACCACGGGCATGTGCGGGCGTGGGAATCTCAAGCGGCAACCCAGAATTCCAGCCTCACTCGTTCCCACGGCGTCTAATAAATTGGTAAAAATGTTCATTGGCTGCGTGAGAGTTATCTCCGGCTACATTTTTAATTTAGGCTCTTAATTCCGCAAATCCATTGAGATATCGCATATTTTCTTTTATTTTCATATTTTGCCATCATTTCAGTTATTGATTGATATTCTTTTATTGTTACTGTTACCCTTTTTATTATTTCGCCTAATAAGGTACCCAGGTGCCATATGGCACCAATATTTGCCATCTATTATTTCTAAAAATAATTGTTCCTTATATCCTGTACATACTGGATTTTGGAATAGAAGTTCTCCCCTCCCCCATTTTCTCTAAGGTGCTAGGATGCGCTAGAGTTGGAGTGAGTGTGTGGAATCCAACAGTAGGAATAAGGGCAACAATCTAGCCTGCAACGAGTGGGTAGTGGATTTGTTGAGCCCGGACCTTGCGGAAACCCGGAGAACCCACACCGGAGTTAAGGATCGAGCATAGCAAGTTTAGTCAAGAAAGTAGGAGTTTAGGGAGTTTGGCAAGAGCTTAGTCGGCATAGAGAGCCGCGAGCCCTCTTTCAACGTAGTTTGACATTTCTGGAAATGTTTCCAGAATTTCGTAAGGCCCTATGTATAAGGGCTTTAGTTTTCCTGCCCTGCCTTTGGGTAGGTTCAGCTTATCCGTGGATAAGTATGTGAGCTCGCCTTTTCTCAAAGGCGGGTCCGAGCCAGACTCCTTCCCAGTCGCTCACGTGATTTCTCCGAGGTTTAGCCGCAACTTACGTTGCCCTCCGAAATCTGTCGAGCGACTGGTACAACTTGCAACACGTGATGTTCCCACGGTGTCCTCCCACGCTCGCCGTGCCTTACTTCGATCTCGTTGTACACGCTGTATCCTCATGCCCAAATAACAGTAAAAAATGTACATAATTTCCTTTCAACATTCTCTCAGCGCACAAATACAAAATGCATTGATTTCAGGTTACTCAGTGATCCATGACGAGAGGTGACCGACCCGATAACTCTAAAGGTTCCAAACTTTTCTGAACTACTAATTTAAGATAAGGGTTTAGAAAAAGGTACGATATTATTAATGTAAAGGGTATAGACAATGTTATTGTCGCATTCTTTTTGGTTGACAATAACACAAATCAAGGAAATAGAGGGGACGGGGGGGACGAGGGATTATTGGGAGGGGGTTGGGGCAATGGCATTGACATTGGCTGGGCTCTGGACAGCTTTCAGGGGACACTTCGGGCTTGACTCTATAAAACATTTTGTGAATTAATGAATGCCAAAGCGACGACGTGACGCACTGTTATGGCCCAGTGCATGGCATGCACTGCAACGTTGGCTACCAGGACCCATCTTGGCCTTCGATCTCGCTGTCTTCTTTGGGTTTGGTACGGCGGCGCCACTGGTACCGGGCTCATTGACTGATGGCATGCACCGTGAAGCGTCGACAGGGCAGTCAACGGTATTCCCGGGGACATTTGAGGTGGAGCCGGGCTCGCAGATGCTCCGTATGAGATGAAACAGCCTTTCGCCATGGCGGGGCATCCAATTCCATTCGAAATTGTTGCAGAGATCGTCGATATTCTGCAAGGCGTTCGCATGTGTGAGATGACAGAGGTGAACGATTTGAGTGTTTGTGAGGAAGAGGTGGGGGCCAATGAGCGAGTCTTCAACGTCTCCCCAGTACTCGGCGTGCAGCTCTTTGCGAAAGGTCTCGAGTTTTAGTTTCAAAATCGAGTCGAGAACCGTGAGCGGACGGCTCGCATCAAGCTTTGCCTTGTTTGGTCTACGCTTGGTCCTCAGCGGGGTATCTGTAACTACCATGCCTGTAGTTCACTCGGGGTCGCAGATATCACAGCAAGAGGTGATCTCCCGGGGGGCGCAGCGCACACAGCAGAATGGTTCACGCCCTGGAAGTTGTTCGCGTGAGAGTGGGCTTCGAGAACTCAATTGATTGACCTACTTAGGAAATTGTTACCATACAGGTGATTGAGGGCCTTGCGTCGACAACCAGCACGAGGGTCACTGGCTGGAAGGAATTCATTATGTAGGAATGTGGCAAGTTCAAAGTCAATTTCGTCATTGGAAGAACTAGTTTGTGGTCCCCTCTTCCTCTGACGTTTCCCTTTCTTTGTGTCGGGCACCACCGGATCAGGAGTGTGTGACTGATCACAATTTTCTTCCTCATCAATATGGCTGTTGTCGTCCTCGTCGCCTCTATCTCCAGCCTCCTCATTTTGGTCTGTGTTGAATATGGGTGGCTCTGTGGCGTTATTGAGGGGAATCACTGCCCTCGCGCAAGAGGCTGTCTCTATCTGCTGCCAAAGCCATAGTTCCTCAGCACTCGGCTCCTCGTTCATCGCCTGTTCATAGGGATCAACGGGAGAACCCAATGTATTGCCTTGTTCACCTAGTATGCAGCGTTTCTGTGGGCCT
Organism: Cantharellus anzutake; assembly: GCF_015039405.1. Classification (NCBI taxonomy): domain Eukaryota; kingdom Fungi; phylum Basidiomycota; class Agaricomycetes; order Cantharellales; family Hydnaceae; genus Cantharellus; species Cantharellus anzutake. Next base: position 35,930 of record NW_024067310.1, on the reverse strand, counting down.
GTGGCGTTGCTTTCAGCCGCCCCTCGTTTCTTTGTGAGTACGTCGCTGAATTTGGTCGTCCATAACTGACGTTGCCCCTTATTAACGTAGGCCTTCTCTACCATGAGAATTGCAATGGCGTCTATGGATTGATCACGCCCTGCCCGCCCAAACCGTTGGACCATGGCATCAATCTTCTTTGGTAATCGGTACTGGACGACAATCTTGACGCGGTGCAGGTCGAGGCCCTATCAAACACGTAAGTAAATTCTAAACACAGGATGTGGCTTATTTACCATTCCACAGGCATCTGTGCAGCAGATACCCAAGATCTCACCGGCCTCAAAGGCCTCAATCATTTCTCTTCTGAACGGCTCGGACATTCCTGAATGATACCAGACAATTCGGCCCCACGCGTCAGCAGGCAGGCGATTCCGCAAGAACTTGGCCACTTTCTCCGTATCCGCACGTGAATTGCAGTAAACGAGGAATTGCGGGATGTACTGCCGAACCCACTCTGCATCATCCAGCTTTGCATTGGGGGGACCAAGAATGTGAGGTCAAAGCGCGATGCGATAGTGTATTTCATTGCACGCACGCACAGGTGAATGTTGGGTCTATCATTGGAACGTCTATAGATTGACGTATCCTTTGGCAGTCCGATTATGTTCAGTACATCGCGAACAGTGGCCACATGAAGTGTGGCTGAGGTGAGGTACCATGGAATCTCATCCCCTAACACGGTACGTAAGCGTGATAGCCAAAGGTATGAAACGCGGAAGTCCCTCCCCCATTGGCTAACACAATGGGCCTCGTCCACTATGACATGGTCGATTTTACGCTTAAATTTCGGGTCAGTCCATATTTTCATGAAACGCGGATCCACTGAAATTTCGGGTGACAGCACTACGGTCCGGAACGCGGATTTCCTGATTTCCTATGGATACCTCAAGTCAGATCAAGGTGAGCAATGCAAGGGCTGCCATACATCTAATAGACCAGGTGATTCCCCTAGAAGTTCCGAGGTGACCAAGACGGCATCGAACCCTTCCCTTGATGACTCGTTGGCAAGCTGCTGACCAAGACTTTTGAGAGGAACGACTATGATGGTAAGCCCGCTCTCGTAGATCATTGGCAACCAAAAGACGCGACTCTTCCCCGAGCCAGTGGAGGATATAGAAATTTGATTTGCTCGGCCAACGAGATTGAATGCAACCTCACTCTGCCACCGGCATGGCTGCCACCCAAAATACTCTGAGCACTCATGCTGAAGCCCTTCCACAGTGGTTGGTTTGGCTCGCTGCCGGGTGTTCTTGACCATTTTAGAGTCGGGAATAGGATGCGGAATATGCCGAAGCACCCTTTCTGCGCTCAGCGCCTATTTTTCGTCACTCTACATAGATATTACAATGTCCTAAAGTGCGTCAAAGTCACACTCTTCAATACGGGCACTTATTTCTACTTCCTCTGCACTGTCCTCCGGCTGGTTTTTAGACAGCAAGAGTTCGGTGAGTCCAACGACTAACATGTTTGGCACTCCCGTGGTGATGGCAGAATATTGTGTGTGAGTACGACAAACGTGTGCCCTGATACCTTCTTGGAGATCTTTTAGGGTGTTGGTCATATTAGCTCGTGTGTGCCGAGTTGACCTCCGCGTGACCACAAAATTGTCCGCGATATTGACATGCACTGATCGATAGAGCTCGATCAGTGATGACTGATTGATGATGTGTGTCAAGGTCCTATTTGAGCCTGACCCACAGAATATCACCTTTTGGGCCACGCTGTAAGTCACTTGCCGGTTGAACGATAAAGACTTACTTTCGTGTATAAATTATTTAGCTCCACCCACCAATCCACCCCCCTAAATCCATTTTCAGATCCCGTTGGGTTACATAGCCAGTTGTTTTCTATGGCGCTTGCAAGCCGCAACAGAAATACAAGATGTAGATCACGTAGGAATTTGGAAAGGTGAGTGGCGTATTTGTGTTTTCCGCATGCAAGGAACATTGGAACCCAATGCCAGAGAAGATCTTTCATGAGGCCAATGGCACCAGTATTTGTGGCTTGGGCAAGAAGGGTGTACAGCAAGGCATCTCGATTAAACAACATTCGGTTTTCACCTCTGTGATCACGCTCGGTGTTGGGCCTTCCACGTATGTCCTCAAAATCGCCCCCGGCGATGTGCTCGTTGAATATGCGATGTGCCAACAGCTCGATTTCATCCCAGGATGGTTCCGTTCCAGCGAATTCCGATAGGTCTTGAAATCCTGTGGTCAACTCCCAGTAGACTGTGAGGTGAGCTCGGATTAGATGCTGGATTCCATCATTGAGCATATGGTAACCTGGATTACTTGCAAGCTTTGAGGCATCTTTCGGACGGAGCTTTTTGAATAATTCGAAGGTATCATTTTCACACCTGTCCTGACCCCTAAGGTGTATTCTCCATATAGCGTCTACTGCAGCCATCCGAATATGGAAGACTCCGGGCACTGGAATGAGCCACTGCAAACGCAATTTTCCATTTCGCTCAATGGAGTGGAATGATGTCATCGTGTCATGTCGCTCTTGAGTCCCCAGATCACATAGGCGCACGTATGTATCATACCATTCGTCAGGGGTACCAAGCTGGCGTTCCATATTCTCAACAATCTCGACATTTCCATCTGTTTCTGAGGCCTTTATGTGCATTGCCCGCGCTGGATACTGAACCGATTTAGAGACACTAATCCACTTCGAGGACGGCATGGGTCCAAGGAGGTCCCGGTACTCAGGATGGAGGTAGTCCTCCACCAGTATACTCTTTATGAACCAGAGGATTGCCGAACGGACACCAGGGAGGGCTTCTTTTATGCGAGCAACAATGTATTCGTACGGTGGTGGAACGGGTGGCATGGAATCTTTGGGTCCGCTGGGATTTAGGGGGCTCTTCTCCCATAGCTCCTTTGAAAAGCGTAGGTCATCCAATGTTGTGTCAGGTGTCAACTGGATGAATGTTCCTGTTGTTATACTAGCAAAGCTACCAGCATTCTCCACAGTCGGCTCCTTCACGCTGAAGTCAAAGTCAAGGTTGTCATATGCCAGTGCACAAAGGCCAGTCCTTGAGAGCTTCCTGATTTCCCCCTGCTGCTCTTTTGTGAGAGCTGGCACAATATTGACTATTGACACGACAGAGATACTCCAACCACCATGTGCTAGGACATTAATGACGCGCTCAGGAGCATTGACGGACTCTAGGAAGAACCCTTGGACGGCCTGGAATGCGTTACAACGGGAATTTGTACTGTTTGCCATTATTGATAGAATGGCACACCCTTTCTGAAATATGGTATGTGTCTCGTTACTATATGTAGTTTTTCTACTCACGATTCGTAGCAAAGTGAGCCCTCGATCCTCTGCGGAATGCTTGGCCCTTTTTCCATCTCCCACTTCATCCTCGCCTACTTCATCGTCCGTCATGTCTTCAATTCTCCCTTCACTTCCCCCATTCCATTCTGCATTGGACACATCACCGAGTGGCTCTTCAAGATCATGTCGATCTTCGTAAGCCGAGGCTTTTGTCACAACCTTTCGTCGACGCGCGAGGGGATTGGCATCCAGGAGAGCTTGAACTACACTCCAAGTGCATGGTGCAAGGACCTCAAGTTTCTGCGCAATCTCTTCCAAGTCAAAATCAAGGATGTCGGCAGCGTGAGCTCGGGATGCATTGAAATGTAAGCCTGATTCCCCCTCGATACCTGGAGGATCTCGCTCTTAAACCTTTCACAGGCTTGCTCAACCGCCCAGTCAATAACTGCGTCCCTGCATGCATGTGCCAACAGGAGATCGAGGATGCATCGTGTTCCCTCTTCTGATTTTATTGGTCCAGTTGATACTTGAAGGGCCAAGTTTCTGCTTGAGAGCAAGACCTCAATGAAGCCCATTACAGTGCGGATCGGAGTTGCCTGGATTTGCTCGATGAGAGTTGTCATAATGGAGTGTGTGGACATTATTGTATTTGTGCGCTGAGAGAATGTTGAAAGGAAATTATGTACATTTTTTACTGTTATTTGGGCATGAGGATACAGCGTGTACAACGAGATCGAAGTAAGGCATGGCGAGCGTGGGAGGACACCGTGGGAACATCACGTGTTGCAAGTTGTACCAGTCGCTCGACAGATTTCGGAGGGCAACATAAGTTGCGGCTAAACCTCGGAGAAATCACGTGAGCGACTGGGAAGGAGTCTGGGTCCGAGCATCTTTTCTTATTCGCCTGGATTGTTTGAGCAGCGCAATTATGTATTATCACGTCATGTGCTGCCATGAGGTTTTCCTTCGCTTTTTGAGCGAAGTCATTTACTCCCGGGTAGTCCGAGAGTGGTGCTGTTAGGCACATCTTTGGCATATGGCCGTAGATTAATTCGAACGGGGCAAATCCTGTCGATGTGTTCGAGCTCGCATTGATCGCAAATTCCGCCATCAACAGTTTCGCTGCCCAGTCGCATTGGTCTGGTCTAACCATCGCGCGTAGTATTTGTACTACTTTTTGTATCATTCTTTCCACTTGGCCATCACCTTGCGGGTGGAATGCAGTTGTGAATTTCAACTGTACACCGAGTATTCGGTGTAGTTCGCGCCAGAATTTTGACGTGAATTTTGAGTCTCGATCTGATATGATCGAGTGTGGTAGGCCGTGGAGTCTTACAACTTCACAAAGAAATACGAATGCTAGTTCTAGTGCGTTCGTTGTTGTCTTTATTGGAATTAGGTGGACGTTGGACGTCAACCTACAGATGATTACCCAGAGGTAATCATATCCCAAGCTTGTTGGGAATGGACCTGTGAAGTCCATGGCTATTGACGACCATGGTGTCTCTGGGGTCGGGAGTGGGTGAAGCATTCCGGGATTTCTCCTGGTGCTTTTCTTTGTTGTTTGACAAGTTCCGCAAGACCTGCAGAACTTGTGGGTATCCTTTCTCATCGACTTCCACCAGAAGTGTTGACGGAGGGTTTCCACTGTTTTCTTGGATCCTAGGTGTCCAAGTGTTTCATGGATGTTCTCGAGGATTATTCCCCGAATGGACTTCCTTTCATAGTTCCCTTTCGGGACTACTATTTGGGTCGTTCCTCCTTCTCCAAGTCGGGTTATCAGCCCGTCTTTTACGGAGAAGTTTTTGAAATTCCCCGGGTTCTCTAGGATTTCCCGGTGGATCTGGCTTTTCAAGTATCCAGATTTTATTGCCTCAATGAGGTCTTTTTCTTCGAATTGTTTCGAAGGTTCTCTTCTGGAGTTATGATTTCTTCCAGATTTTTGGCGCTCCCCCCTAGAGTTTCCTCTAGGTTATCGCTCCCCCCTAGAGCTTCCTCTAGGGTATTTCTCGCACGTATCGCTGCGAGTCTCTTTTTCTCTGAGTTTTTACTCAGGGTACTGCTTAGTAGCAGTTCTTCGTATTCCTCGATTCTGTCAGGGATGATATCTTCTGCATTTTTGTCCAGGTGGATGTCCGCTGAAACATAATCGTCGAAATGCAGATCCTCGTCCATTGATGAGTCGTAGTATCGTGAGAGTGCATCTGCCACTTTATTTTTGTGGCCTTCCACGTATTTTATTTCGCAATTGAAGCTTGCGAAAAAGGCTTGCCATCTCAGGTGTCTCCCTGAGTTGTGGTTTTTCGCTTTGAAATATTCCAAAGCTTTGTGGTCCGTGATTACTGTGAATTCACGGCCTCCCATGAGGTCATCTTGCCATCTCATGAGTGCTTCGAGGACACCCAGTGCCTCGAGCTCGTAGGCGAAGTACCTACGTTGTGTGTTGGTGAACTTTTTGGACATGAATGTGGCCGGGTGGCAAGTCTGCCACCTTTCGCCTTGTCCAATTAATGCACCCATGCCCGCTGGGCATGCATCTGTTATGACCCAGACGTGGAGTTTTGTCCTCTCTTCTTCTGAGAGGCTTTCCAGTGGGTTCCACTGGACGGGCTTCAGGATCGGAGCCCTGCATGCTAGACGTTTGATTTCGTCAAAGCATTTCTGGTGGAGTGGTGTCCACCTGAATGTCTGCTTGTTTGAGCAGATTGTTTGCAGTGGTCCTGTGTAACTGCTGACGTTTGGCATGAATATCGATAGATATTCTACCATTCCCAGGAATCTTAGGACTCCTGTGTGGTCTACTGGCTCTTGCCAGTTGCGGATTTTTTCCATTTTATCTGCTTGAGCGTGGATGCCCTGTTCGTCCACTCGGCTTCCTAGAACGTCTAGGATTGGGGCAAATGGCTGGAATTTTTTCCGGCTTATGTAGAATTTCGCCCCTTTTAGGCGAGTGAATAACCACAATAGTGCTTTATTGTGGTTTTCCACCGAGCTTGTGCTGGTGAATATGTCGTCGAACCAGACATGTAGGCATCTGCCTACTTCTCCTCATAGTTCCCAGGTCAGTGCGCGCTGGAAGGTGCAGGGAGCGTTGCAGTCTCCTTGCTGCATCATGTTCGAGTTGTACGTCCTGTGGGGCATGGAGAATGTCATCCTATGGACGTCGTCTGGATCCATGCGTATTTGTTCGTACGCATCTGACATATCGATCTTAGATCGGTATGTTGCTCTGGCGACTGATTCCTGGATCAGTCGCATGTCTGGCATTGGTGTGACGTTGAGGATCATGTTTGAGTTACGGTTCCTCGCATCTATTACCGTGCGCAAAGATCCATCTGCTTTGCAGATGCACAGTAGCGGGCATGCTCGCTCGCTGTTCGCAGGATACCACCATCCTGCTTTTACATAGTGATCTATTTTGGTTGCTAGTGCTTCCTGCAGTGCTGTGGGGCATCTCGGGGTGTTTTCCCGAAATTTCTTGTTCAGATCCTTCAACGGGATTCGATGGTTCACCTCCCTCAGGGAGGCATTTCTAATGGCGCTGGCGCCATTACGGTTTCAAATTTTTCTCTCCACCACTCCCTGAGTATTTCGAACTCGGGGTTGTTCATGGAGAGACCTTCCAGGTGTGGTACGTCTGGAAGTTCTAGTCCTTCCGGACTAGGATTGGGCCAACCTTCAGGGTATTTTCTTGTGATTACCCTGAGGTGTGTTTCAATCCTGCCTCCCTGTCAGGGGGGCTTCTTTTTTGGTTGTTCTCGGGCTCTTGCTCGAGTTTTCCATCCGTGTGATCTTGTCACACGGTCTTCGCTTATTCCAAGGGTGTCTATGTTGCCCTTGTTTGCCGTTCTCACTTTGTGGGACCGGAAGTCTAAGCTTACCTGGTTTTTGTTTAACCAGGGGGTGCCGAAGATGGCATCGTATCTGTCGATGTTTATTACATCGAAGTAGTGTTTTTCTACGTGGCCGTTGATTTCAACGTCCACATTGGTTCCGAACAGGATCTGTGATCTTGTTCCTTTCGTCCCCATTTGAAGGACGACTGGGTTCTCCAATTGGAGAATTGGGATGTGGACCACGTGGACAAAGTCCGGCGATAAAGCGTCCGTTTTGGCTCCACTATCGAATAGCGCATAGGCTTTTATGCCTGCTATTTTTATGTGAGCCGTTAGCGTTCTCTTCGTTGAGAGCAGTCTGTTTGCGGGGTATTTTCCCGCATCTTTTGAGATGCGGAATTTCGCATCAAACAAGGGGGGACTGGGTTTCGATGGACTTTTGGTCCTTCTTCCCTTTGTCCTTGTTTTCCTTGGGTACTTTGGTGTATTTCCCCAAGGCATCTTTTCTTGGTGCTTCCACCAAGGCTTCGGTGACTTTTTCGTCTGCTGTGTTTTCTAACTGGTGTGCTACAGCCAGTTTGATTTTATAATTTATGTCATCGTGGTCGATGACTGACATTGGGCCCATTCTTATGGTCCCGACGTTGACTCCCTCACCCTCTGAGTCAGGTGAGTATTGAGGTCCTTCGTATGGGTCCTCTACTTCAAAGCTTGATGCTTCGGAGTTACCAGAGTTGTTCTCTGGTTTCTCATCTGATGAGCCTTTCGACTCTTCATCCGTTGAGTTCGCGATTTCCATGGCAGCTATGCGCCTTGGTTTTTCATCGCTTGTTATATTGTGTCTTGGGCAATCTTTCGTTTGCCCTATTTTGCCGCATTTGCCGCAATTTGGAACTGACTTTTGGTCAGTTTTCCTCGAGTTTTTCGAGGATGTATCCTCCTTCCATCTGGGTTTCAGCTCTTCCGCTTTCTTTCCTGATGGGAGGGCTTGTCAGGGGACGACTCCCGGGTCCCCATGACCCTCCCCTATGGTCCACAGCCTGTGGTGTAACCAGCCCTGTCCAGGGCACAACTCTACTGTGGGTAAGGAGATGTAATAGATAAAGGCAATGTAGAATACACTTGCCTACTGTGGGTAAGGAGATGAGAAGGAAGCTAACTTCTCATCTTCCCACAGTGGCCACAATATCAGCAAAACTTCCGGGGATACCCGGAAGTCACATGAAGGGGTAGGAACCGGGTCCAGAGCATGCGGTGCGCGGAGCGTGCGCGCATGTGGGAAGCGTGGCAGGTGGAAGCGGGTCCGGGTCCGGGCTAGTCAGGGTGTGTGCCCTGACAGGGCTCTGCCACGGCTCGTGGTTGCCATGGTAGTTGTTCGGGTATAGTAACCTGATTTGTAGGCTGAAGACATCTTCAGCCCGTCAATTATCTCGTCTACACGAGATATTGCTTTTAACATCTCCTCATTTGAGGAGAAGTCTGCTCTGATTCTATCATGAGCGATCATTTCCCTCTTCCATTCGAGGGGAATGTAGTTTAGGAACCTGGCGTTGAAGGACGCCTGGTCTGGCGGCGTCACCATCTGGGATGCTGCTTTTGACAGTTCTAAGTAGAACTGTTTTAGGCCTTTTTCTGCTTCGTATTTGATGTTGTGGTATTTCTTTGTCACGTTCAACGCGGCAGAGGCTTTGATGAAAGTTCTCATCAATATGTTGAGAACTTCGAGGAACATGCCCTCGTCTCCTCTGAGGAGAGCTTCGTCTCGGAGTCTAATTCCGAGGTCAAATGCAGGCCCCCCTAATCCACGAATCAAGCAGTCCAGGTGGACTTCGTCGAATTGGGGACCTTTGCATCCTTGCGAGGCGAGGAATCCCAGTAGTTCTGTGAACCACTGCCAGAACAATTCCATGTCGTTCTCCCCTGACCATTTCTTGTCAGGGAATGCCGGCCCATTCTTTAGGGCTTCTGGCTTCACTCCTTCTGGGTATGGAGTGAGTATTCTCACTTCGGCCATTCTTATGGCCTTTTCGTACCATTTCTCCAGGTACTCTTCTTGCTCCCCTGCCTTTGCGGGGTCGCTATCCAATGGAGATCTCTCCTTTGGGGGGTTTTTGCTGGGGGAAATCTTCCTCACAGCGTTTCTTTGGTTTCAGGCGAATTCGCCTGAAGTTGTATTTGTATTCTCTCATTGTTTTGAGAGGGTGTGAATGAGTTACCTCTCTGTTCGAGAGGTCCGTCATAAGTGGATGTTTGGCCGAACCTTTGGTATGTGCCAATTCTCCTTCTAATCTCTGAACGATGCCTTCTTTCGGCATCGTCTTCTCCTATCCTTGGGAGAAGGATCTCCTTAGCGTCTCTGTCGAGTCGCTGATGATATTCCAGTGTGCTTTCACTGGTGGTTCTTTTCGTGAATTTTTCACAAGTTCTATTTATGTCCTGGACCGTGGTCCAGGGGTGTTTATTTGTTTCCTCACTTTTTTGTGAGAAGTTTATTTCCTTCAGCAAATCTGTTTGTTCGCTGATTTTTTCAGTCAACGCATCGATTGCGTTGGCCATTCTTTCTAGAGTTATCTCTAGACGAGCCATGCTATTATGGTTCGTTTCCTCGATCTTTTTTTGGATCGAGTTTATCGCGTTTATTATGCGCAATTCCTGGTTTTCCAGGAGGAAGTTTGGTTGGGCGAGCAGTGACTCTCCCCAGTTGACATTTCCGCTTCTGGGGGTTCCAGAATGGGTTCTTGGAGTGAACACTCCACGCTCGCTTTGTTTAGGCGAGGCCGTTGCGGAGGGTGCTTCCCTTTCATAGAGGGGTCTGTTCGCTGGTTTCTCCTTACTTTTACATAAGGCTTCCTCAGCAAACTCCCTCATTTCAGTTCGCCTCCTCTTCATTATCTCAGAGACCTCCTCCAAAGTTGGCGACCTTGCCTTGTCTGGCATGGTGTGTGGGAGTGTAAATAGTGGAAGTTCTTTTGGAGCTTCCACGCTCTGGGAGATCCTGCTCTCAGGGCATATTTTCGCGCCTTCTCGGGCTTTCAGCCTGAGAAGAAGTTGATCTTCACTTTCCATCCTCCATTCAGATGGAACCTGGAACAAGTCCAGTAGTTTTTCGGATAGCTGATGTGGGGGCTCTTCCCTTTGTTTCCCTTTGTCTGCCTTTGGGGCTTGACTTGGGGACGTGAGGGGGGACTCCAGGGGATAGTGGGGCCCTGGAGTTTCCTGCGACTCTATCCGATCAGCTTTTTGGGCTGATCGTTCGGCGCTTACGCGTTTTTCGTGCAAGTCGATCACCTCGTGAGGAGGTGATGGATCTTCCCCAGCTTGGGTTAGATCGGTATGTTGTGGAGTTCTGGGGGTATTTTGCCCCGCACTTACTCCACGTAAGTTTCTAAAGCCTTCAGGGACCAGCCCTGAGGTGGTTGCTATTGCCAGATCATGTTGATCCTCATCGTCGTCTGACGACAGCTTTTGGTTTGAATCTCCCATGATGGGAGATTGTGGTTTCTTTATAAACCGCTCGTTTCTTTTTAGTGTCGCTGCAGATGCGACCTTGCCCTTGCGGGCGTGTTTAGGCGCCATAGGCGCTTCCGAGTCAGATGTTAAGATTGTGTAGTTGTGGGTTGTGTTGTAAAACACACCTCATGCACTTAAAAAAGTGTGAGGTCTTAGGTGGCTCAGCACACAAGGCCGTAAGTGATACAAGATAGTGTATTTTACGGTGGTGTGTAAGCGGTTACCCGGAGGTTCCCGCTTGCCCACATGACTATATGTATCTAATTTACATGTGACTCGGGGTTCGGGGCTATTGCCCTGACAGATATGAGCTATTCTTTGTCGGGCTTGCTTTCGTGCCAACGAGCAGGTGCGGAACCAAAATTTGTCACATGGACTATTGAATGGAAAACGGCAGTACACAGCCCAAAGAACATTACTGTGGGTTCAAACAGGCCCCGGTTGGTCACGAATGCTGCCTTCCACTCATCTCTGTCTTTGATCCACACATTGTTGAACCCCCAGTGCAGATCTAGTGCTGAGAAATATTTCACGTTTCAAAGGTGCGCAAGGATGTCAGAGATGAGTGGGAGGGGGTATGAGTTCTTGACTGTTATCTCGTTGAGTTTTTGATAGTCTTGGACCAGGTGCAGGGACCCATCTTTCTTTTTGATGAAGAATACCAGGGCAACCATTGGCAACTTCAACAGGCATATGCATCCATTCTGCAGGTTCTCACATAGGAACTCATCTAGTTCCTTCTGCTCTGGCCGGGACAGAGGGAAAGTCTTCCCTCTGGGGAGCTTAGCGTTGTAAGGGGGAAAGGGATCTACCACCCTAACGAGAAAGAGAGGGGGGGCCTAGGGTTGGTAATGCTCAGGGGAGGCTCGGATGATGAGGAAGGGGGAGGAGAAATGGTCCGGTGCTATGTGATAAAAATGATAAATCTTGTAAATCTCACTAGAAATCAAACTGATGGGGAACTCTGCCCCTGCACTATGTCTTGAGCCTCTTTGGCTTCGTATTCGCCGCTCTGGGCGCTGGTAACGTCTGCTAGAACTTCATGTTCGTTGGGGAGCACCTCTCTCTGTTGGGGGAGTCCTTATTTGTAAATACAGGGAAGAGGCAGTTATAAATATAAAAAAGTATCTGTGGAAATCCGAATGATCCGACGGGTTTAGGAAGGCAACAGATCCACAAGGAACACTTAAGAAAAAAGCAATATCAAAGAAATATTAACGTTGTTAAGGAAATAAAGAACCATGGCGATTGGAACAACCGCTGAACCAAATGCGTCACTCGTAACATTGTTCGACTCGTGTTGACAAGGGCTTTCCAACGATACCAAATTCGTCCGGATCGGTGGAGAATTGATGGAGATACAGAGGAAGCGGCGGAATATGCGGGTGACAGTTGCCCAATTTGGAAACTGATGGTTGTCCGTGGTCAGGAATGGCTTGAAAAAAATCGGAAGAAATATGGAAAACGTGGAAGGGGTATATGGAACAATGGTAGATGTGTTTCGGGAGTGGGGTACTTGACATGGGTGGTAGAATCGCGATAATCGGCTTGTTTGTGTGGTACCGGCTGTGCCCGCCACAGCATCAGGGGTCAGGTCAATGGTGTGGTCCCAGGGCTTTTGGGGGGGCAGCACATTGAAGGCCTCTTTCAAGAATACGTCCTGGAAGTCCCTGTAGTGCTCTGGTACCAGCTCCTCCAATGTTGATGGTTTCGCCCCCATGTCCTGGGCTTCCTCCACTTGGCGCTGGGACGGTGTTGTTGTTGCCCTTAAGTTGTGTCCCCACTCTGGTGGCATTATGGTGGCATAAATCCCATCCCCCAGCTCTATGTCAAGGGTTTGCTCAGCAGTTGCCTGTGGCGGCTGGCAGGAGGAGGGGCACCGGGACATGACAACTTTCTGCTGTACCCAGTCAACTTCTGGGTTATGGTGTAACAACCATGAATGCCCAATGATGAGGGACTGCTGCCCCAGGTTTGCCACAGTGAAGTGGGCCCACTCCATGTGTTGGCCAAATGTCAGCAGGGCTTCCAGCTCTTCAGTGATGGCTCCATTCTCATTGGGTGTTCCATCTATGTTTCGCACTGGGACAGGTTGGGGGAGCAGGGTTGTCTCGAGCCCATGTTTTCGGACAAAGTCTGGGCTTACAAAGTTCCCAGTTGCACCGGAGTCTAACAGCGCTGACATGGCGACCACGGTGAGGGATGGTAGTGCCGTCACCTTCACCTTCATGTTGAGGGAATGGGGGGACTGTTTGGCAAGCACGTAGATGGCGGGTGGGGAGACAGCCACCTGGGGTGGTAGGCCAGTGGCCCTGGCGTGTTCTCTGGCTGAGGATGCGGTTTTCCTCTGTTTTTTAGCAATTACCCAGTGAAATTTGGACAGCAGCGCAGACTTGTGCATCTCTCTGTATTTACACTGGGTACTATTGCTTGGGGGCAGGATGCATCCTTCACTGGTCGCCTTCCTGAAAACCCTCCATGGGGTCTGCTTCCTCTGTCTCCTCATCCCTCTCAGGTGTCCCCATCAGTTGGCTCCTCAGCCCCTCTGCGAGCACTTGAAGGTCCTCCAGGTGCATGTGGCAGACCTTTGGGAGGGGGCAGTCTCGTGCAAAGTGCCTGGGGGCATTGCAGTTGTGGCACAGCCCTCGTCGCTGGTCTGCCCTCAAGAGGTCGAGCTCCATTGGCTGAGGGGATGGGGCTGGGGGGTGTGGGGCCACAGTCGTGGTGGTGGCAGGGGTGGTCCAGGTGGTGGGTGTGCGAAGGGCTGGGGGGTCGGCAGCGGCGGTCTCATGGAGGGAGCAAGCAGCTTAAACAGGGGAAATCAGGGCTGCATTGCCTGGAAGCGCTGCCATTGGTTGTTGAGGAGGGTAGCTTCTCGCTTCCATTCTGCCCAGGTCCTGGGCATGGGGTGCAGGTGGTAGATGCTTTCGTGGAGGCTGTCAGAAACTGTGTTCAAGGTGATCGCGGGAAGCGGAGCGGAGTACGGCAGCGTAAGTGGTCACTTAGCTAATGAGCTACTCCGTTGCAAGGTGTCGTGGGGTTGGGACTTTGGCTTCAACGACTTGGCCAGAGCGTTGCGCCACGCGTTCTAGGCTGTCCCGTATTTCACATTAGCGGGAAAGACCTTGCGGCGACGTTGACTTAAGCAGGGATGAAGTTGAGAGGCGAACTTAGGATGAGAGTACTTGGGGGGGAATTCTAGTCGATATTCGAACTAAGGTACATCGACAGTAAACTACAAGTATAAATAAGAAAGGAGAACAGAGAAGGGACCGGTCGGTCCGGCGCGGGACAGGAGTGGGATGATAAGTACGACAGAACTAAAAGAGCGATGAGGACCAGGGAAATGGAACAGAAGAAATGAATGGAACAGAGGATGGCAAAGTTGGGAGGCAGAATGAATAGGCCGACAATCTAGGCACGCGGATCAGAATGTCAATATATGTATAAATCAAATATCAATAAAGGAATAATCAATTGTCAATAAAGGAATGTCAATAAGGAGCGGATCAACAGCGACCATAACAACCGCTAGTTAGTTAAGCAAATGAATAGAATAAAATGGTATCAGCCGAATGGCTGAGGAACCCAAGTGGTGGCAGGAGAATGAAGGAGGCACTGCTATGGGGCCGTAGAACGGGAACCACTATCGGCGCCGCTAAGTGATGGGCAATGGTGAGATTAACGGGCGCGAGTAACGGCGCAAGAATGGGGGTGCAGAAAGTGGTAGAGGGGCGGGGACTTTGCGGGGCCGTGACAGAGGCACATGTTAATCACTTGCTCGAAGCGGTCCACTAGCCCCACATTGCCTAGCTGCGAGGCAGGACCATGGATCTCGAACTCCTGGATGATCTTATCCATGGAGTCAGTACCTTGCTGCAGGGTGGCAAGCTTCTGTCGGGCGGTGGCTTTGCAGTTTGGATCTTGGAACATGGCATCGAGCTCTGCCATAAAGTCGTCCATAGTGATCACGGGATGTTAGAGACCAGAAGCGAGATGAAGGAGTTGTCTCCGTGGTGGAGGGCTTTGGCCTCAGCGACTCAGACCAGGAGCGCTGTGCCAAGTTACATGTCTGTGCCCTAATTTACTTACTGGCAACAAGAACTAAAAGGGGGATCAACTCTAGTCGATTTTATCACTAGGGTGTAACGTATGTACAAGTTAAGTATATATAGTTACAGCAAGGGTGGGCCCGTGAATGGCGGGACCGAGCAGAGCGGAGCTAATGGAGTTAAACATTAGCTGATTGAATATTACCAATGAGTCAGGTTACAGGGTTAGCAGGGTGGCGGGCTATAACCCAGAAATGGAAAGGAGGGATAGGCCTGAAGGTAGACTTGCAGGGCAAGCAAGTGAATTGCCCAGCAGGGGTGGGAGTGCGCCAGCGGACATTGGAGCTGTCCGGAGGCATAGGTAATATATTGAAAAGAGGGGGTGGTGACCATCGAGGGAGTTGGAGGTGATTGCGGAATACAGGAGCTCTGAGGTTAGTGAAGGAGTGGAGGTAGTCTGGAAGGATCGGAGGTAGTGGAAGACAATGGCCATGGATGGATATGACATGGGAGATCCTGCTGTCAGCAGTGCGATCATGCACTGTGTTGCCCATGCTCCCATGGCTCCTCCTTTCATGTATGATAGGACAAAGAGGATCTGGGATAGTGTCAGGGCACACCCACCCCACCCACTATCCCCTTCTCCCCCTTCCTATTTCCTCCTCCTTCTACTTCCCCCTCTTTCCATTCTTCCTCTGTATCATTCTTTATTCTTTCTATTTCTGTTTATATGGACAACTTTCCTTGATCGATGTACCATTGACCCGTCCACAGTCCATGCATGACACACCCAGCCCCAGATGCTCTGGATGACCCCTGGGTGCACCCAGCACATGCACCTGCAGCAGATCTCTTCGGGATCCCCCACAGGGATACCCGGATGGCTGGGGCTGTGCATGAGGATGATGTGGCAATCCCCATGTGACCCAAGTGCCCTGTATATAAACATACCTGGGGTGGGAACCAGAGAAGCAGTCTTCATCTCACCATTCCCACTTCAGGTAAGTAGTCTAGTTTTCCTTCTAATGATAATTAACACCATTCCCACTTCAGGGACATCTGCCTGCACCGGACCCACTGCCATTGTTGCAGGGATAAACCCTTGCACTACAAAACAGTGCTCTTTCATTCTTTCATGCACATACTGTACGTGCATGACCAACAACCAGCAGGGTCCCAAGCATGACACAAAATGATGAACTGGCACCTCATTTTGATGCGTGACACCCAACCGGTTGGGGGCGTGACTCAGATAGAAAGCAGTGTGCTTGTGGTCACATTTAGTAGTCGATGGTCATGTTTAGCTTTAATGTAATTAATTTGAAAATATGCTTGCCATCTTCACAAAAATTTTCTTTGAGCTGGGAATTCACTTATGGATGGTTTTGCTTTTGCAAAATGTATTTGTTCTTGCACAGATGAGCCCATCTTGTATAGTGGCATCCCAAGTGCTCTTATCGGGCCATACTTTCCTGAGGTAACCCTGTGTGTTGCTGAATTTCTCCGGTTTAAGCTCCCAACTATCCAGACAAACTTACAAACAATATCCACATGTCTCAGTCATCACCCACCCTCCATCACAGAGTTAGCCAAAAGCAACCTCCACAACATCCCCAGTCCATCCCTCCCCACCATAATGAAACTTATCTCTGAGTATGATCCTGACCATGACAACCCTCCTTGTTCAGTCAAGATTGGCATCCATTATGTCCCAATCTGCATCCTCCGAATCTGGGAAGTCCTGTTTCAGGTCAGGAATGTCCAGAAAATGTGGAAAGA
The DNA here is from genome assembly GCF_015039405.1 of Cantharellus anzutake. Classification (NCBI taxonomy): domain Eukaryota; kingdom Fungi; phylum Basidiomycota; class Agaricomycetes; order Cantharellales; family Hydnaceae; genus Cantharellus; species Cantharellus anzutake. The sequence goes on along the minus strand of NW_024067310.1, from coordinate 19,426 downwards.
CAAGTCAAGGAATTGGCAAGCAATTACCCTACTCACCGCACTGCTATAAAGAGAGCCCAAAAGCAGCTGCTATTGTGCGAGTGGAACACAAAAGTCCTTGGGTTCTCAAAATCAATTTTGAGTTCTATTGGGGGACTGCTATGGCACCTCACTTTATCCTGTCTTGTGACTACCGATATCTCATATCACATCGAACTTCTGGAAAGGGACTTGATGGCAAGTGGAATAAGCACTAGGCTCTTGAGCCCCATTGATGTTCAGTACCTGACTGGGTGTTTCACACAACCAGATGGAAATGGCCTCGAAAGGTATCGGCATGATCGTACCTGCAAAAATCTCTGTCAATTTGGCTCTGAGCTGTCATCTGGATCTGTGACTTAGTTTGGTGGAATTTGCATGTTAACAATAACCACTGGGTTGCATTCCTCATCTCCCCCATGGAATCAACCATTTACCTTGCAGATTCCTTACATGCACTAACTAGAGATGACAAGACATCAGTTCCAGCCACTGAAGCGATTTGTGCCCTTCAGTGGTGGCTTGATGCATCATACTTGGAATTGAACAAATCAGTGTCTCCATTCCAGATCACATGGCTGCCTATTGCTTACCAAACTGACCTCTCTTCATGTGGCTTCTTCGCCCTCAATGCACTGATGCATCATCTCAACCTGACTAAATACTCACTCTGTGACTGCATCGATACTGCAATGTTGCGCATTAGATTGCTGACCTCAATCCTTAACCACCATGCTACACATGTAAGTGAACACACATAGCCAAGAGAATGGAATGGAATCTCACCAGCCTGTGACTAGAGTGCACCTATTCCCAAAGCAACCACCCTGGAAATGACAGTTGCCCCAGTAGTACCAACCTCAGCAGCAACAATGTTGGCTCAAGCAACAGCAGAGCCAGCACCAATGGCATTCTCATCATTGGTGGCTGTCCCAGTGGTGGAAACTCGGGAACTAATAACAGTAACCCAGGAAAATAACACCTCGACAGGATCCCTGCAAAATTCTGATGTCAGGGAATCAAAAAGGAAGAGAACAAAATTGGACCTCACGGTCCCAAAAGGGGATGAGGGGCATGGGTTGCTCCAGTTCTTCAGCTGAACCAGCCACAAGGAATTTAAGAAGCAATCACTGGTTGAATTTGAGAAAATTTCCAAGAGATATCAAGAAGTGAGGGCAGCCAAAGAGCTAGCAGCAGAAGTGAAGTTGGAGAGAAGTCGAGCATTGGCCCGGGAAAGACAGCAGCATCACCAAGCAAGCTTGGCAGTGGCCAGTAACAACACAAAGAAAAAGGTGATGTTGATTCACCAGGATTGTGATGGCTGCTGATAAATTTCTAGCACTTGCTTAATGTGGACCCAAGTACCAGGATTTCAAGACACTCAGCCCAAATTGCAGAGATATCAAGGCCAAAGCGTCGCATTGAGCAATGGTTGAGGGAACAAAAACAGCAAAAATCACTCACCACCCAAATAATGTGGTCCGGCCTCCTAGGCAGAGGGTGCACTGATTTGCTAAGGCAACAAACTGGTTCCAACCTGTTTTCTGGACAATAATAACTGAAGTGGTGGCAACTATTGACTGGAACATGAGTCCCACTGAAATAGTGAAGGGGTGCCAAACAAGGAGCCCAAAGCTCTTTCACTTGTTGCATGCAGATGTTGTTCACAAGTGGATTGACCGTACTGGGACACATCCATGCTGGTCTGAGGAAACATTGGCAAAGGTTGCGAAAGAGAACTGTCCAGGAGGAGAGGTTACACAGTGAGGGATATTGGTGAGTCAAGAATGGTTGGAGCTATCCTGAAAGCTTAAGAGATGATTGGGACAGGTGTCCTACCCAGACACTATTGCCACAATTAAACAGACGCTACTGAGCATTCAACGGACTGGTGCTGCATTAGATGCTCACCAAATCTGAGGCATCATCATCGCCCAAATTCAACACACCCAACCTACCATCCTAAGAACTGTTGTCAACGAAGATGGGAGTGTGTTTGCAGCAAGCATGTCTTGGGTTTGAAAGTTTCTCCAAGGGGAAATGAATCGGACCTTGCAACATGCGACATGTGCCACACAAAAAATACCTGCTGATGCTGATGAGAAAATTCATGCTTCACTGCTTCATCAAGCTTACTCTATCTGCCATTATGCAATCCCCAGCAGTCTCCACATGAATTCAGATCAGATGCAAGTCATCTATCAACAGAACTCAGCATCCACATATGAACAGAAGGGATCATGCCAGGTCTCTGCTGTTGGCCATGATGAAAAGCACGCGTTCACTCTTAATGTCACAATCTCTGCTAGTGGAGTTCTCCTTCCATTCCAGGCCATCTTCCGTGGCAAGACCTCCATGAGTTTTCCGTCAAAGAGTGTCCCAAGTTATGAGGAAGCAATGAGACTTGGCTTCATCTTCGAGGTCTCTGGAAGTGACACATACTGGGCAAACATCATGACTGTGAAGTCATTCGTAACACACATCCTGGTCCCTTATTTCAATGCTAAAAAGTCACAGCTTTCTCTCGATCCACTGCAAGAGTGTGTGTGGCAACTGGATGTGTGGCCGGTTCATGCATCCCTCGAGTTTCGTGTCTGGATTTATGATAACTATCCTTGGATAATACTTGATTACGTTGTTGTGGGGACAACTCCGTGTACCGCAAAAAGTCGGATTCTGCGGAATTTGGTCACTAGCATGCACTACATATCCACTGATGCTCCCGATGCTCATTCTATCACTATCCAACACTCATTACACTCATTCCATATTTTTCCATATTTTCCCCATCATTCCCGACAGCCCCAAGCAAAATTCCCACGCCCAACCACGCCGCCAATTTCACCCCCTCTCCAGACCTCCATACCCACACATACAACCCAGCCGTTTTTCTACCCGATAGTGATGCTCTACCATCCTTCTTCACCCCCGGAGCATTTCCCAGAATGGCAATCCCATACCCGGATGGTTCAGCATGGAGTAGAGTCTCACGTGGTCTTGACAGCACCTGTCAATGGCCACATCTCAAGAACTACTGCACCAAATGGGACGAATAAGGGCTCGTTGGAAAGCTGGAGACGAGGAGGTTGCTGACGGGAGGATAGGCGGGCGCTGTGGCGAAGTGTTGCGGAGTTAACTTTTACATTTCCCATTTCGGACCCGTTATGATATATTCCCCATTCATTCATATTTCTTTTATTGTTTCTTTGTTCCCAATTGGATATTCATCATTTACGGTTGCCTAACGGCCCGTTTACATTCCCCCAGTCCATTCATTTCATTTCAAACATATAAAAACTAGATAACAGCTTGTACATAACAAGTTAGTATTGAATAGACCCGTGAAGGGACAAGCAGAAGTTGCATCCAAGTGGCAAAGATGCCATCCACGACCCTAACGCCCCCCTTGAGATTGTTGCTCACGTCTAAGACCCCTCTCATCATAATACTCAGCCTTGACGTCCAAGAGAGACATAGGTGAGTGTTTGTTTGAGGTTTTTGCAGACTCAGTAGCGCCCACGGACCAAAACCCGGTCCAACGAACCACACCTGCGCACACTACCACCCTCCCCCTTCTCTCTGTCTCGAGTCTAGGCGATAGACCCGTTACAACGTTCCTGGCAGTTGTACAGGTCTCTGGCAGCCCTGCGATGTGGGTATCCAGCGTCCATTGAAACAAGCTGTGAAACGGTGTCAGCAATCCACAGCCATAAAGGAGGTTTCCTTGCAGTTGAAAAATGGGATCCACTCAAGTGATATAAAACTCGATACCAGACTTGGCATACTAAGGGACCGTGTCCCTGAGATGTTGGTTCATACGTTCCACACTATAAATCAACAGGACAGAATTCAGAAAGTAAGTTAAAACAAATTGATGCTTCTACATGACAATGCTAACTATACCTAGGCCTTTGAGCTATGCCATTCAGGTAACTTTAACCTATCCCACCCCAGCCTATCAAGCCGCCCACTATGCCAAGTTCTTGATGAGCTTCACCAAACCATTCCTGATCTTGCAAGAGCAATCACGGCACCGCGAAAGCGACCCTGCGACATCAGCGGCATCCACCCATGTTCTGGTCCTGTCATACATGAGGGGTTCACAGATACCCCAGAAGATGATGCTGATGTGACAGTGGAGGAGGTGTTTGAATCTGTGGCTGGTCATGTGCCTGATGGGGTTGAAGTCAACGGTGGCTTACAAACTGCACGGACTTGTGCTGAAGAAGCTGAGTCCGATACTCTTGATGGGACCACTGTAGTACCTCCTACATCTAACCTTCAGAGCTGTGACCTTGGCCGTGGAATGTGAGTCAGACAGGCACTGTCAGGGACAGCTCCAAGGGCGGCGAGGTCGATGGGACGAGTAGCGGCTGTGCGTAGCGGCAGTCCTGTTGTGGGGTGAGCGTCCCTGACCACTTAGTCTGAAGTGGGAAGTTGAGAAGAAGGCTGCTTCTTCTGTTCCCACCCCAGGCGCTATTATATACATGCGGTTAGGGTCATGTGGAGGAAGCCACATCATCTCCGCACACAGCTGCACCTCCCTGGGTGTCTCCACAGGAGATCCCGGAGGTGGCTGCTCAGCAGGTGGGAGTGCATGTGGTGATCAGGGGAGTGGGGTTAGGTATGTAGTGGTACATGGAGAAAAGGGAAATCAACCATAGAATAGAAATAGAGAGAAAAGGGGAAAAGGGGAAAGGAGGGATGGGGGGTGATAGTGGGGGAGCAGAGTAGGGCAGTATGGTGTGGGGTGTGGCACAGGGTCAGGTGGGTGTGCCCTGACACTCAGGCCCTCAGCACCAGGTGATATACCCGGACGCTGAAAGAGGGCTCGCAGCTCTCTATGCTGACACAGCTCGTGGGGGACAACTCTCCCTAAACTCTACTTTCTCCACTAAACTCGCTATGCTCAATCCTTAACTCCATGGTGGGTTCCCCAGGATTTCCGCAAGGTCCGGGCTCAGTGTCCACTACTCACTCTGAGCTAGATCACTGCCCTTATTCCTACTGTTGGAATCCACTCACTCACACCCACTCTAGCATGTCCTAGCACCTTAGAGAATTTTGGGGGAGGGGAGAACTTCTTTTCAAAATCCAGTATGTACAGGATTATATCTAATAATTATTTTTAGAAAGAATAGATGGCAAATATTGGTGCCATATGGCACCTGGGTACCTTATTAGGCGAAATAATAAAAAAGGGTAACAGTAACAATAAAAGAATATCAATCAATAACTGAAATGATGCAAAAATATGAAAATATAAAATAAGCGATTTCTCAACGGATTCACGGAATTAAAGGCCAAAATTGGAAATGAAGCCGGAGATAACTCTCACACAGCCAATGAGCATTTTTACCAATTTATTAGACGCCGTGGGAACGAGTGAGGCTGGAATTCTGGGTTGCCGCTTGAGATTCCCATGCCTGCACATACTTGTGACCTGCCATGCCTAACATGCCCAACATAGAACTCTGTCAAATCTCCACCGATTGGGACGTTCTTGGTATCGTCAGAATCGTACGAATTAGGACTAATTTTAGGTACCAAATTCGTATCGAGTTGTCGCATGAATGGAAGTGGTTTCTGAATGTTGGAAGCAGGTATCTGAGCCGGCTCTGTGTGTGGGTGATTATCCTGCCTACAACGCTCTCGACCCCGGACCAGTCCCTGACAGATAGGGTGTCAGGGGGCTCTGCTGCATGAACGTGGAAGTAGATCCCACATTCTGCCTTAAAGCGGTCAAGGTCTTCACTTGCACTGGCGAAGGCAATAGGGGGGTGACCTTGGGTGCTTTAGGCTCAGGTGCAGCCGTGGGTGTGGGTGCAGGCAGGGGCAGTGGGTTTTGGATTTGGCTCTTGAGGATGGCCTGGAGTTCCTGGAACCTGGCCAGGAGGTCCTGGTACTGCTCTTCGGTTACCATGCTGGAGGAGGCAGGGGAGATTAGGTTGAAACCTTCTTCTGCTGTCAGGGACAGTGCAGGAGAGGTAGGGGTGGCGGCGTGGCACCTGGTGCTAGTGGCTTGGGTGGTAGCGGAGTAGCGGGGCGGTATAGCAGTGAAGGAGCGGAGCTGGATCACCTTATGTAACCAGTTTCCTACGTCCAATAACAATATTAGAATTTGTGCTGATTTGCGTACTGTCAGGGGATGACTCCCAGGTCCCCATGACCCTCCCCTATGGCCCACAGCCTCAAGTCTGGCCAGCCCTATCCAGGGCACAATCCTACTGTGGGTCAGAGATGAGAAGGAAGTTAACTTCTCATCTTCCCACAGTGGCCACAATAGATTGAAAACTTCCGGAGATATCCGGAAGTCACATGAGACCTGAGACCCAAGGTCCGGGCCATCTGGCCACACTGAGTGTCCAGCACAGGGCGCGCATGGGAAGTGCAACAGCCGGGTGTGGTTGTGGGTGCGGGTGCGAGTGCGGGTGTGGATGTGGGTATGGGCTAGGTCAGGGTGTATGCCCTGACACGTACTGACCATGTTTTGGTTGCCAAATATATAATTGTTCACTGTCTAATCAACAATAAACACCCCCCAACAATCTCACCTGATGTATAGATAGTCTACAGATAAAATTCTATATTGACTTTACTATGATTTCTAGTCAATATTACACCTAGATATACCACTTTTCAGTAGGACATGATTTTCCTGATAATTTACTGAAGGAAAACTATGAATAAAATAATTCTGCAATAAATGTTACTCAATACAAGAGTGACCAAACTGCTCTTTCTATCGCTTAGAGTGCGTGCTAGTTATCTAGCAGGTTCAGGATCGCTCACTTTTCTCCTGTGGTGTGATAACCAAATATTACTGAGAGATTATTCAATTAAGAAGTCCCTCCACTGTCATATCCATCCCCGGCCATCAACTTCTGATCCCTCCGATCCCTCCAATCTACCTCCGCTCCTTCTTCACTAACCTCGGAGCTCCCATATTCCGCAATCCCCTCAGTACCCCTCAATGGTCACCACCCCCTCCTTTCAATTTATTACCTATGCCTCCCTAAGTATGGAGCCCCAAAGGCTTCCAGACAGCTCCGACGTCCGCTAGCGCACTCCTGCCTCCGCTGGGCAATACACTCGCTTGCCCTGCAGAGCCCACCTTCAGGCCTATCCCTCCTTTCCGTTTCTGGGTTATTGCCTGCCTTTCCATTAACCCTGTAACCCGACTTGTCGGTAATATTCAATCGGCTAATGTCTAACCCCGTTAGCTCTGCTCCGCTCAGCTCTGCCATTTGTGGACCTGCCCTCGTTGTAACTATATATATACTCAACTTGTACATAGGTTACACCTCAGTAATAAAATCGACTAGAGTTTACCCCCTTCAGTTCTGGTTGCCAGTTAGTAAGTTAGGGCACGGACATGTTACTTGGCACAGCGCTCCTGGCATAAGTCGCTGAGGCTGAAGCCCTCCACCATGGAGACATTCCCTCGTCTCAACCCGGTCTCTGACATCCACCAAATTCTCACTAATTCTCACTATGACACTTTTGTTCAGCTGTGTCTAACTGACCCTAACTCACGCTTAGAGTGACGTGTTAGTTTTATATTAGCTAACAACTAATATTTGCTTTTATCTTTTGGAGCAAATGAACCAACCACTGGTGAGGAGAATTAAACTTATATTTCTACCTGAGGTTTGAGAGGGGGCAAAAGTGGCGGCCTTTTATGCTTTTCAGAGGCCTCTCTACTCCCACGCCTCGCACTAGTTACATGTGCTACATTTGTATTATATATAGTTCTAGATTGATATAGGGGCTTGGGCTGTGTAAGCTTAATAATGGACTTAGGACATGACTCAGCAATAAGTAATTCAGTTCTTTGTCTTTTGGGCCGATCTTAGCGGGGTCTTGTAGCGCTAAAGCTATGCTCTACACCGCCTTAATTACGAACGGTTATCTTTAGAAATGACTCGGCTATAAAGGAACTTTCTAGACTGTTCTCTAATTGACCCCTTTTTGTGAAGCCGCATCATTACTAATGTTCTAGAGCTTTCCCAATTAATTAACTGATCCGCGGACTTTTGAATCACTTCATGCTTATTATCCGAGATCCAGATCATCAATCATTTCTTTTTTTGAGCTTAAAATCAAAAAGCTTTGATGAATCATGGGAAAATATACAAGATCCGGTTTTTTAGCATTTTCTCCTCTTCTGATGCGATCGAAAACTGTCCGCCCACACCAGGAAATACTCTGTTATATGGTATTTGGTCCGCCAGACTTTTGGGCGCCAATATATTTCCCTTGAGTCACATTACCTTTTGTAAGAATTAACAAATAAATATATATGAATTATAAGGTGTTTCACCGTTTCAGCGATATCTCCGTCAGTTTTGAAGCTTTTGGAATGAAACAAAACCGTGGATTGTCAGGGCACACCCGCCTGACCCGCCTCCACCCGGGCCCACCTCACCCGGTTCCCCTTCTCCCACCCTGCACCCCTCCTTCATACCCCTTCCCCCTCTATCCCTCTCCCACTTCCCCTTCTATTTCCATTTCTATTTCTATTTCTATTTCTACTTCACACGGACGACCTTTCCCTTATATCCATGTATTATTGACCCGCCCGCGACGCACACACGACGTGCCTAGCCCCGGACGACCCCGGACGGCTCTAGGGTGCAACCTAGTGCGCGCGCGTGCAGCACACACCCTCGGGATCCCCCACGGGGACACCCGGGTGACTGCGGCTGTATGCGGGGTGATGTGGCGGACCTCATGTGACCCAAGCCGCATGTATATAAACACACCTGGGGTGGGAACCGAAGAAGTAACCTTCTTCTCAACATTCCCACTTCAGTCTAAGTGGCCAGGGATCGCTGTCCCGCATCGGGGCTGCCAGTACGCACACCCGATCCATCCCCCGTGAGGCCCTCAGCACCGGACGCTACGCCCGGACCGCCTCGACCGCGGACGCGACCCTGACATGGATAAAGTTTAGAAACAGTCCTTTTAGATGGTTAAAAGATTACAGTCAAAAGTTTACTGGTTCCCGAGATATTCACATTTCTTTCCCAATGTTCCTTCTTATTCTGCCGTCTATGTGCTATTTCCTTGTTGTAGGGACATATTCTTTGAATATTACACCTATGCCAGGTTCTAGGCATGCTTGTAGTAGATTAAATCTCATGCTACATGGGTGTGGATAATTTATAATGATCTTCTAATGTCTTTCCAGTCTCATAAAGATCATGAGACTGTTAAACATCTGAACTTGTCACCTGATTGTTGACTATTCTGATAGATCATTGTTTTATTCTCTGAATATTATTTCTCCTACAGCGGATAGCCCTCCCTCGGGCTCATGTCCCTCTGTGGCTTCTTAGGCTGAAGCAGAAAATGTATTGTTATTAAGATGAAGGGCTAAACTAGGTTAGGGTACTTGCCTGAAGCAGAAAATGAGAAGAAGGTTACTTCTTCAGTTCTGCTTCAGCTCAGTTTATATACAAGTGGGAATTGGTCATGTGAGGGTGCCACATCACCCCCGGATGGAGCCGGGATATTGCAAGTGGCTCTGCAGGTGATCCTGAGTGTCAGAGAAGAGAAATACAAGTAGAGGTGCATGGCGTGTTGTGGTACCCCTGCAGGGTACCCGGTGTTGGATGCATCCAGGCTACAGGTATGAAGGAGAAGGTCGTCCATATGGAAACAGAAGACAGACAGGAGAGAGAGAAGAAGGCAGCACAGCACAGTGCAGGGCGGCATGCCCTGACAAGTTCCCACTTAGGCTATGTTTATATACATGCAGTTGAGGCCACGTGTTAGACACTGGTCTGGGGTCGGCACTGAAGATCACCGTTGCAGGCTGCTATAGGCTGTGATGGCTGCAATGCCGTGAACAAGGCCTGAGGGTAGGGCATTTGGCCTCAGCAACTCTAAAGGAGTGCTGTGCCCCCTAGCTGTCTCTTGGCCCTCATTTCGTACTCACTGGGGTTGCCTTGTTGGGGTCAGGACTTAGGGGTCGTGGTCACATCGATATTAGAGCTAAGGTACAATAAAGTATTATACAGGATATATATAGGAGGGAGAAATGAATAGAAGCGGACCCAGGCTGAAGGCCGAAGGGTCCGGAAGCAAAAGGGCACAAAGAGCAGGGTTGGCTGCACAGTGGCCAGCAATGACCAAGGGTCAAAACAAACAATAACAGATAAATAAACAAAGGGGTGTAGGGCCGTGATAGCGGCGATGACAATGGTATCAGCGCTGGACTCAGAGTTGGGCCGGAGTCAGGTGTGGGAATGGTAGTGGCCTGGTGAGGGCCAAGTGGGCAGGGTGGGCGATGTTGCGGAGTCATGCCAGGCATGGTGCCAGAGGTGGACTCAGGGCAGGGAGGTCAGTGTGGCTGTGGGGGAGTCGACCAAGTGCAGGGGAGCCTAGGGACAAGCGGGGGGGTGAGCAGGGAGTCCTCAAGGAGAATAGGGATGAGGGTTGGGGCTCACGCTCACGCAGCAGGATGGGCTTGGGCGGCATCGGGATGGGCAGCTAATGGGCTGGAATGCATGGCCGTGACACCATGTGGGAGATGCCACATCATCTACAGGCACAGCCATGCCCATCCGGGTATCTCCACGAGAGATCCTAGGAGCATCTGGTGCACAGGAAGTTGCCTGGTGCACCCGGGTCCGGGCATGTTACATCACAGTCAGGTTAATGGTACATTGATATAAGGAAAGTTGTCCATGTAATGAAAGAAGAGAGAAGGGAAGAAGAAAGGAAGGAGAAAGGAAGGAGAAAGGAAGAAGGGAGGAGGGAGGAAGCAGGGCAGGGGGAGAGTAGAGGTGCCAGGTGGAGGATAGTGGGATCGGGTGGTGTCAGGGCATGCCATGCTGCACCACGCCACTGCCATCTCCATCTCCTTGCACCCTTTCTTTCTTTCTCTCTTTCTTCCCTTCTTCTCTATCTTTATATGGACGATGTAGGTGGGATAACCTACTATACCCTACACCACCAGTATTTTTGCGGTTTTACGTTCCTTAAGGATTTACCACATGCGATGATCATCTACCAATGCCAATGGTGCATAAGAACATGTGATTTCATTTATTACGGAGTACAATTGTGCATAACATGCTGGTACTGAATTGGTTCAGCCCAAAAACTACGCTTGGCGCTACTGGCTGCCAGAAGACGATAAAGGGCTCAAAAAATAGAGAAAAATCATAACTATGGATTCCCCAAATTTCGTCCAGATCGACCCAGCCGTTGTGGAACAATGGTGGTGGCAATTTCTCATCTTACTGCGAGGTTCCTGTCAGGGCCCGGCCTCCGTCCGGGGGCGGCCCTACCTCAAAGCTGGACACTCGCGGTGTCCCAGGCAGCCAGGTGCTGGATCCTATCCCAAGCTCCTCAAACTCACTAAGCAGGGATTGAGTTGTCATGTATTATGGAAGGTAGCTACAACTTGCCTAAGCGGGGATTGAGTTGAGAAGAAGGGTAAGTTTCCCTATTCCCCGCTTGGCTGCTATAAAAGGAAATGTACTGTACAGTTCGTAGCGTGACTATGGGTAGAAGCCGAGCATGTTCCCGCGATGCGGAAAAGGTGTCACATGGGTTAAGGCGAGTTGCTCGCCTTGACCCACGTGATTTTTCCCATGGGTTCGCATGCAGGCTGTAGTTGTGAAAGATGGGAGGATGAGGGAAGTGGGGGGAGGTTAGGGAAGGTGGTTCTGGGGTTGTATGGTCAGGTGTGGTTGCCCTGACAGTTCCACACAATGTCAAAAGGCATGTGAGGGTGGCAGTGTCGAAAGTCCCATGCGGCAGAGCCGAGTTCTGTACTTCAGCAGATTGCGAAACTAGTTTTCGGCCCAAAATGGAAATCACAAGCCATACCAAAGTAAACAAACAACCAAAATGCACTCCGGAGTGCTCAGAAAAATTCAGAAAAATCACAAAGGATGCATATGAAGATCCAATTGACATGGGGACTCTCGCAAACACTTTCTGGGACATCCAACCCTGCGCATGGGCCAATTTTACGATTCTCATGCCCACCACTCAGTCAAATCTCAACCATTTGGGACAAATTTAGTATCGGGAGAAAGCTACAAACCCGGGGAATCGAATGGAGAGGTCAGGAAAGGATGCTATGGGTAGGGAGAAATGGATGAGTGTAGTGTGATGGTGGAAATTGGTGGAGAATGGCAATTATTAGCGGATATGGCCTGCTTATCACTCCTGTCTTTTTTTTATTGAACTTCCATGTCAGCTGTTGGACTTATCGGCCATACTTAATGGTCCACATGGTGTCCATAACAACAATCCTTTGTTTTATATTTTTCCTTTCATTTGTTTTTCCACATTATTGCCGTTCCATGTGTTTAAAAGCTTTGTACACATAGGAATGGAAAAGTGACCTCCCTTTTGACTACCAAGAGACTGTAGTGCTGAGAGATCCAAGTAAAAGAGAGAAATTCTAAGCTTGACTCCTTGAGTATTATAAGGAATCCCTGACGATTGTCTAAGATAGACCAGGGGTACGTAATTCTTAACGAGTTTTTGTGATTATTTTTGTTTTGTTAGCACCCGGACCAAACCTAGGACGAGCTCAGGACATCCCAGACTCCCTCCCCATGAATTTGCTTGCATTTAGGGGGTTAGATCTCTAGCCCGCTTGCAACGACCTCCCTTTTTTCTCCCACACCTGTAGCATGGACACATCTGATGCTGAGCACCCCACATGGGCACCCTGATGCTGGACACACCACACATTCCTGTCAGAGACCAGGTTTGAGACAAAGGAGTGTCTCCGTGGTGGAGGGCTTCAGCCTCAGCGACTTATGCCAGGAGTGCTGTGCCAAGTAACACGTCTGTGCCCTAACTTACTAAACTGGCAACCAGAACTGAAGGGGGGTTGTTAGAATGGGCGGTGAAGGAGCGGAGCTGGATCACCTTATGTAACCAGTTTCCTACGTCCAATAACGATATTAGAGTTTGTGCTGATTTGCGTACTGACCGTGTTTTGGTTGCCAAATATATGATTGTTCACTGTCTAAACAACAATAAACACCCCCCAACGATCTCACCTGATGTATAGATCGTCTACGGATAAAATTCTATATTGACTTTACTATGATTTCTAGTCAATATTACACCTATATTTACCACTTTTCAGTAGGATGTGATTTTCCTGATAATTTACTGAAGGAAAACTGCTAATAAAATAATTCCGCAATAAATGTTACTCAATACAGGAGTGACCAAACTGCTCTTTCTATCGCTTAGAGTGCGTGCTAGTTATCTAGCAGGTTCAGGATCGCTCACTTTTCTCCTGTGGTGTGATAACCAAGTATTGCTGAGAGATTATTCAATTAAGAAGTCCCTCCACCAAATTCTCACTAATTCTCACTATGACACTTTTGTTCAGCTGTGTCTAACTGACCCTAACTCACGCTTAGAGTGACGTGTTAGTTTTATATTAGCTAACAACTAATATTTGCTTTTATCTTTTGGAGCAAACGAACCAACCACTGGTGAGGAGAATTAAACTTTTATTTCTACCTGAGGTTTGAGAGGGGGCAGAAGCGGTGGCCTTTTATGCTTTTCAGAGGCCTCTCTACTCCCACGCCTCGCACTAGTTACATGTGCTACATTTGTATTATAGATAGTTCTAGAATGATATAGGGGGTTGGGCTGTGTAAGCTTAATAATGGACTTAGGACATGACTCAGCAATAAGTAATTCATTTCTTTGTCTTTTGGGCCGATCTCAGCGGGATCTTGTAGCGCTGAAGCTATGCTCTACACCGCCCTAATTACGAACGGTTATCTTTAGAAATGACTCGGCTATAAAGGAACTTTCTAGACTGTTCTCTAATTGACCCCTTTTTGTGAAGCCACATCATTACTAATGTTCTAGAGCCTTCCCAATTAATTAACTGATCCGCGGACTTCTGAATCACTTCATGCTTATGATCCGAGATCCAGATCATCAATCATTCCTTTGTTCCGATTTATTTGGGCTTAAAATCAAAAAGTTTTGATGAATCATGGGAAAATATACAAGATCCGGTTTTTTAGCATTTTCTCCTCTTCTGATGCGATCAAAAACTGTCCGCCCGCGCCAGGGAATACTCTATCATATGGTATTCGGTCCGCCAGACTTCCGGGCGCCAATATATTTCCCTTGAGTCACATTACCTTTTGTAAGAATTAGCAAATAAATATATATGAATTATAAGGTGTTTCGCCGTTTGAGCGATATCTCCGTCAGTTCTGAAGCTTTTAGAATGAAACAAAACCGTGGATAAAGTTAAGAAACAGTCCTTCCAGATGGTAAAAAGATTACAGTCAAAAGTTTACTGGTTCCCGAGATATTTACATTTCTTTCCCAATGTTCCTTCTTATTCTGCCATCTATGTGCTATTTTCTTGTTGTAGGGATATATTCTTTGAATATTACACCTATGTCAAGTTCTAGGCATGATTGTAGTAGATTAAATCTCATACTACATGGGTGTAGATATTTTATAATGATCTTCTAATGTCTGTCCAGTCTCATAAAGATCATGAGATCTGTTAAACGTCTGAACTTGTCACCTGTTCGTTGACTATTCTGATAGATCATTGTTTTATTCTTTGAATATTATTTCTCCTACACCGCATCACCCGGTAGCACCCCCTCTCTCCCCTTTCTTTATTTCATGTTCTCCTTTCCTGCTCCTCCTTCTCTTCATCTTCTCCTCTGTTTCTATTTCTATTTCTATCTCTATTTCTATCTTACACAGACAACTTTTCTTTATATCCATGTACTATTGACCTGCCCGCAACATGCGCATGACAGACCCAGCCCCGGATGGCCTCAGGGCGCAACCCAGTATGGATCCCCCACAGGGACACCCAGATGACTGCGGCTGTATGTGGGGTGACGTTGTAACGGGGATTTTCTGGTGTACCATAAACAAGCCAAATCCCGCGATTCTACCACCCTTAGCCAATGTTCCCTCCTACACATTTCTTATTTTTCCTGATTTTTCTGACTCCATTTCCACCTGATGTTTCCCCTTCTTATTGTTCTTTCCTTATTTGTCATTACCGGACTCTTCCGTGATACCGTGACCAGCTGTATAGTTAGCTAGACAGTGAGGAGTAGTGGAATCCACTCCCAGTCAAACAAACCTGTGCAAGCGACCACTCCAACCCTCCCCCTCTCTTCTGTCTCGAGTCTAGTGGTGATAGACCCGTTACAACGTGGCAAACCTCATGTGACCCAAGCCGCATGTATATAAACACACCTGGGGTGGGAACCGAAGAAGTAACCTTCTTCTCATCATTCCCACTTCAGGTAAGTAGCATAGTTCCCCATTTAATAACAACTCATCATTCCCACTTCAGTCTAAGTGGCCAGGGACGGCTACCCCACACTGGGCCTGCCAGTACACATGCCTGATTCCCCCCCCCCCATGAGGTCCTCAGCACCGGACATTACACCCTGACCACCTCGACCCCGGACGTGTCCCTGACAGAGAGGAGGGAGGAGAGAAGGGAGGAAGGAGGGCAGGGGCACTGGGTGAGGGTAGTGGGATCGGGTGGGGTTGGACCGGGTGGAGTGGGGTCAGGCAGGTGTGCCCTGACACTTACCCACTTGCCAGGTCAGCGAGCTCATGAGAGAACCACCTTATTGAGCATTGTGGAGTGGGTAGGTGAAGGGTGGAATTAGCGACAGCTACTGGAGAGTGGGAAAACAGAGGTCCTAGGAGGTCCATAGTAATATTGGGTAGGTAGAAATATTAATAAACGTTTAAGGTGAGGATAAGAGGTACCAGAGAAGGTACCGGAGATCAGAGGTGGAGGTGAACCAGAGGTGAGCCAGAGGGTATGGTGGAGGTGCAGAGGTAGGATGGACCGGAGGTGGACTGGAGCTGTGGCAGAGTAGAGCGGAGGTGAGGTGGAGTTGGTGTGGATATGACAATGACTAGATCCCCCAGAGTTCACACCCTCCCATTCTGAAGTTAAGGACCCAACACTAGCATTACTGAAAGGTTTGCTTACTATTTTGGGGACGGTACGTTCCGTTCCCCCGTTCGCCTCAGGCCTCAGGTAGTCCGTCTAAATATAAGCTTTAATGTGCTGTATATTCAATGGGGTAGAGGTAAAAGGCTACCGGGCCTTTACAACTACTCCGAGGTATATATATGTAATTTACATATCTCGGCACAAATAAATAAAGAAATAAACACATCACTATAATGGGAATTATAGTGATGCAACATAATATAAATATCACTATAATCGGAATTATAGTGAAGTAAGGTTAATCCCTTACAATTACTGAACATTGGCACAGCACTCCCCTCCGAGTCACTGAGGCCACAGTCCCTCCACTTGTCCTCTACCTCCAGCCTCCCTTCCGGGGAAAGGTCCAGACATGCTCGTTCCCTCTTTGCCATGTTCTGATGGTACTCCAATAAACCGTTGCAATGACCTAGGTAGTTTGTAAATTACATAACATTACCAAAAATAAAAATATTGCTTACATAATTGGCAGATCTTTAGATGAGATACTTTTCCATGTTCTGAATATTTTTTTGAAATTTTAGAATACATTTTCATTGTGCTATAAGGTCATGAGTTGAAAAGTGAAAAACATTGCAACGGTTTATTGGAGAACTGTAGATTACACCTCAGCAAAAAGATCAATTAGAGTTTCCCCCCTCTTCTAGAGTTCCCTCTCAGTCCATAAATTAGGGCACCAATGTATTACTGGGCACAGCCCTGCAAGAGGGCTAGTGGCTCTCTATGCCGACTAAGCTTGTGGGGCCAAACTCTCCAAAACTCCTACTTCTTGACTAGACTTCGCTACGCTCTCGATCCTTAACTCCACGGTGGGTTCTCCAGGATTTCTGCAAGGTCCGGGCTCAGTGTCCACTACTCACTCGTTGTGAGCTAGATCACTGCCCTTATTCCTACTGTTGGAATTCCACTCACTCACTCCAACTCTAGCGCGTCCTAGCACCTTAGAGAAATTGGGGGAGGGGAGAACTTCTTTTTCAAAAATCCAGTCGGTATGTACAGGATTATAAGAAATAATTATTTTTAGAAATAATTGATGGTGAATATTGGTACCATATGGCACCTGCATACCTTATTAGGCGAAATAATAAAAAAAGGGTAACAGTATCAATAAAAGAATATTGATCAATAACTGAAATGATGCAAAAAATATGAAAATATAAGAAATAAGCGATATCTCAATGGATTTGGGGAATTAAGAGCTGAAATTGGAAATGTAGCCAGAGATAACTCTCACACAGCCGATAAACATTTTTACCAATTTATTAGACGCCGTGGCAACGAGTGAGGCTGGAATTCTGGGTTGCCGCTTGAGATTCCCATGCCCGCACATACTCGTGATCTGCTGTGCCTAACTTCTCCAACACAGAACTCCGTCAATTCTCTACCGTTTGGGATGTTCTTGGTACCGTCAGAATCGTACGAATTAGCACTATTTTTAGATACCAATTCCATACTGAGTCGTCGCATGAATGAAAGGTGGTTTTCTAATCGTGGAAACGGGTATCCGAGCCGGTGCTGCACATGGGCGATTATCCCGCTGTAGGAGAAATAATATTCAAAGAATAAAACAATGATCCATCAGAATAGTCAACAAACAGGTGACAAGTTCAGACGTTTAACAAATCTCATGATCTTTATGAGACTGGACAGACATTAGAAGATCATTATAAATTATCTACACCCATGTAGCATGAGATTTAATCTACTACAAGCATGCCTAGAACCTGGCATAGGTGTAATATTCAAAGAATATATCCCTACAACAAGAAAATAGCACATAGACGGCAGAATAAGAAGGAACATTGGGAAAGAAATGTGAATATCTCGGGAGCCAGTAAACTTTTGACTGTAATCTTTTTATCATCTGAAAGGACTGTTTCTAAACTTTATCCACGGTTTTGTTTTCATTCTAAAAGCTTCAGAACTGACGGAGATATTGCTCAAACAGCGAAACACCTTATAATTCATATATATTTATTTGCTAATTCTTATAAAAAGTAATGTGACTCAAGGGAAATATATTGGCGCCCGGAAGTCTGGCGGACCGAATACCATATGACAGAGTATTCCCCGGCGCGGGCAGACAGTTTGTGATCACATCAAAACTTTTTGATTTTAAGCTCAAATAAATCGGAACAAAGGAATGATTGATGATCTGGATCTCGGATTATAAGCATAAAGTGATTCAGAAGTCCGCGGATCAGTTAATTAATTGGGAAAGCTCTAGAACATTAGTAATGATGCAGCTTCACAAAAGGGGTCAATTAGAGAACAGTCTAGAAAGTTCCTTTATAGCCGAGTCATTTCTAAGGATAACTGTTCGTAATTAAGGCGGTGTAGAGCATAGCTTCAGCGCTACAAGACCCCGCTAAGATCGGCCCAAAAGACAAAGAAATGAATTACTTATTGCTGAGTCATGTCCTAAGTCTATTATTAAGCTTACACAGCCCAAGCCCCTATATCATTCTAGAACTATCTATAATACAAATGTAGCACTTGTAACTAGTGCGAGGCGTGGGAAGTAGAGAGGCCTCTGAAAAGCATAAAAGGCCGCCACTTCTGCCCCTCTCAAACCTCAGGTAGAAATAAAAGTTTAATTCTCCTCACCAGTGGTTGGTTTGTTTGCTCCAAAAGATAAAAGCAAATATTAGTTGTTAGCTAATATAAAACTAACACGTCACTCTAAGCATGAGTTAGGGTCAGTTAGACACAGCTGAACAAAAGTGTCATAGTGAGAATTAGTGAGAATTTGGTGGAGGGACTTCTTAATTGAATAATCTCTCAGCAATACTTGGTTATCACACCACAGGAGAAAAGTGAGCGATCCTGAACCTGCTAGATAACTAGCACGCACTCTAAGCGATAGAAAGAGCAGTTTGGTCACTCCTGTATTGAGTAACATTTATTGCGGAATTATTTTATTAGTAGTTTTTCTTTCAATAATTTATCAGGAAAATCATGTCCTACTGCAAAGTGGTATATCTAGGTGTAAATATTGACTAGAAATCATAGTAAAGGTCAATATAGAATTTTATCCATAGACAATCTATACATCAGGTGAGATCGTTGGGGGTGTTTATTGTTGTTTAGACAGTGAACAATTTATATTTGGCTGTCACGACCCGACATATCCGACACTTCCCTCTACGCGTCCTAGTGCCACTTGGCCCGTCCCTCCCGCTATCATCATCATCCGTCCACCCATCCGTCCACCCGTCACCCTCATCCGCACTTCCTCCCTCGCGTGCGTACCTTCCAACCTAGGTTGCCCGCTTCATTGTTGTCCACCCCCAGCCGACGGCTTGCTAGACGGCCGGATGGCCTTTTCTCTTTTGTCCGCTTGCGGACTATTGTTCCTCCTATTGTTCCTTGCTTGCCTTTTGT